>NC_143016.1:1281304-1511304 GCF_055824585.1 Amblyomma mixtum | reverse complement strand
TCTCAGTGGACATCTAAACTGCGCCGTGGAGGTGAGAAATGTAGAGATGAAGATAGAAATTTAATTTTTTAGCATTAGTAGGGCTATTCTGGGCAAAAACTTGCGTCGTTGGCGGTTTTAACGATGTGTAAGGCAATGAAAAGCTCAGAACCACCGTTGAAGAGGACAGTTTATGGCTACTGGACATCTTATTTCAGCTGTTTGAACAGCATGAAAAGAAATAAATTGTCAAATCGAAATTTAATTGCCGTTGTTGTGAGCGAATTCAGCTCGTAAACAAAAATCTCTCACACAATCGGACTCGCTAAGCTAACGTATACTCCTCCGCGTCAATCGCCTTGATCATCTCTGAATTTTTTCGTCATGTTTAGGTGTGCACCAATACAAAATTTCGGCTGCATTGTCTAAGACTGATTTCTGAAGAAATAATATAAGTCGTTAATCACAAAAAATTCCAGTTAATTAAAGGCTTAATGCGAGGTAGGCGGTTACTCTTCATGCAAATGTATAGACATTTACAAACTGATTTCCGCCATATTGCTCGCTCTACTGTTTTTTCACATGTCGTACCAACCGCTCCCTGGACGTCGCATTTTTGTTCACTAAGCTGCTGCGTGCCCCTATCGGGTTAAGCATGCCGAATGGTTTAGTCCGTGAGCGCAACTGTATTTCAGACCCTTCATAATATGCCAGGTCAAATGCTAGCCGAAATTCTGCTTTCATTTTTTTTTTTCGAACGCAAAATGGTCAAAACCAAGTTTGTACTTCGGTTGGTTGGTTGGTTTATGGGGTTTAACGTCCCAAAGCGACTGAGGCTATGAGAGACGCCGTAGTGGAGGGCTCCGGAAATTTCGACCACCTGGGGTTCTTTAACGTGCACTGACATCGCACAGTACACGGGCCTCTAGAATTTCTCCTCCAAAGAAATTCAACCGCCGCGGCCGGGATCGAACCGGCACTTTCGGGTCAGCAGCCGAGCACCATAACCACTGAGCCACCGCGGCGGTGCAAGTTTGTACTTTGTCGCGGTGTTTTCACACTTTCTCTTGCGTATCGCAGCGACGCTGAGCGTTTCATCGACTTATTTCGCAAATATATACAAATAACAGGGCATGAGGAAGAGCCCTCTGACTTTAACTGGGATATAGTAGTGAAAAGAATTATCTATTTGTCCTCTATACAACCACTCTAGCCTTTTGCAAAAGAAGTGAATGCAAAAAAAAGTGATAGCACGCCTCCTATAATGTATTTTTAGGATGTATATTCTTTTCGACTATTGTTATCGCATGGCTGTGATTGAGTGTGCAAGCTTTATACGTTTAAGCGGATCTGGAACACTACCACGGGCGTGGCAACGGCTTCGTCTCCCGAGCCGCCTCAGCCTCCTGCTCCCCCTTTTCCTACTACTACTACTGCTGCTGCTGCTGCTGCTGCTGCTGCTACTACTACTACTACTACTACTACTACTACTACTACTACTACTACTACTACTACTACTACTACTACTACTACTACTACTACTACTACTACTACTGCTGCTGCTGCTGCTGCTGCTGCTGCTGCTGCTACTACTACTACTACTACTACTACTACTACTACTACTACTACTACTACTACTGCTACTACTACTACTAAAACAACAACAAATGCGCTTTGAACTAAGTGCACGGTGCAATCGTGTAGCTCTGGCAATACTGAGTGATGCGCAGACATCCTGTTTACTCATGCTCCGGGCACAGAAGTGGATGTCTGCAAAAAGCGCTCCCCTCACGCTACAGAGAGCCGGGGTGCCCAGAGTCGGCGAGTTCTATTCAATTCACGCGCGAGTATAGGTGCTCGCTTCGCGAACCAAGGCGTTGGCGGGAGGCGGGTGACATACGTCCGCGAGAAACGCATAAGCAGCGCCGTGCAGAGGCTAGAGCGAGGGCCACAAGAGGCCGTAGTGAGTCATCGAGTCTTGAAGGCGACTAAATCACACGAAAGGACGCAATGTCGGCTTGTTTACTGCAACCAAGGCAGATTGCTGTAGGTTGAGGTCACATGACTAATAAGGTGAAACTAAGGTCACGTGTCCTACCCACGGGTAGCTGTGCGGAAGAGGCTTTAAAAAGAGACGTCGCATAAGAAAACGTTGGCACCAAAAATGCTCATCACCGTTACCGCAAAACAAAAAAAAGCACTTCAGCAATGGTACACAAAGCACAATAGACTCCCTAGAAAAGTAGAAGACCCGCCGCGATGGCTCAGTGGTTATGGCGTTCGGCTGCTGGCCCGAAAGACGCGGGTTCGATCCCTGCCGCAGCGGCTGAATTTCGATGGAGGCGAAATTCTAGAGGCCCGTGTACTGTGCGATGTCAGTGGACGCTGAAGAACCCCAGGTGGTCAAAATTTCCGGAGCCCTCCACTACGGCGTCCCTCATAGCCTGAGTTGCTTTGGGACGCTAAACCTTTAAAGGAGAAATTCTAGAGGCCCGTGTGCTGTGCGATGTCAGTGCACGCTAAAGAACCCCAGGTGGTGGAAATTTCCGGAGCCCTTCACTACGGCGTCCCTCACAGCCTGAATCGCTTTGGGACGTTAAACCCCATAAACCAAACCAAACCTAATAAACCAAACCAAACCAAAAGTAGAAGAGAAGAGAACGAAACAGCGCAATGCTATTTTACAAAGTTTTCAACCAAGTATTTAGGACATCGAAAAGAATTCGTGAAAAGTTAAACAGCTTCTCCATTAAAGCAGAAAAAAACAGTTGACAGAACTGGCATTATTATTATTTATGTATTTAAAGAATACCGAGCCCAAGGGCCAAGCCAAGTGAAAAAAAAACAAACAAAAAATATAAAGAAAACAACAAACAAAATAAAAACCTATCATAACGTAATGCGATACAACAATTTTAATGCTATATACGACCGATCTGACACATTAACAACGAAAAATTGAACGAAGTCAAAGATGTAGAGAAGCGAAGCGCGACACTTTTTATGAAAAAAAAAAAGATATGCGCAAACGGCCAGTTCTACACAGACAACAATTTTACGGGGCAAGGAAATATAACAATAAGCAAAGAATATTCAGCAAGTTGGACATGGCTGCACGTGGCAGCGAAAAGGAAAAAGGACTGCGGTAAGTTAATCAAATAAACGGGAGCTCACGTACTTCAAAATCAGTACCACCGCGTGCGGCATACATGATCTGCTAGACTGTTCTGTAGTGCTATAGTGTTCTCGAAGAGGTTTTGAAAATATTAGCTCTGGTGGACGACAGCACTAGGCTGTACTGATGCGTTTAAGCAGGGGCGTATGTAATCATTAGAGCTCATATTAAACTACTTATGGCAGACTGAGAACAGAAACTTCAGCCAGGTTAGCGCTGTTCTTTTTTCCAAAGGTGGAATGGTTCCGTGGCCATGAGTTCCGAGTGTGTAACGTGTCATTGATAGCTGTTGAAAATAAAACCAACCACTTCCTTTCGCACCACTTGAAGTAAATGCAAATCTTTTTCGAGAATTGGATTTCGGTCTGATATAAATGAATCATAACCCAGTAAATTTAGTGGTTGTAGGGCAGTCTTTAATTTGTGACGAAGAAAGCAAGCTTTCTCGACACAACGGGGTTAATTGTGTCAATGCGACTAAAACAAGTAAGATGCTCAGTTAAAGTACTGCCTAAGCACTTATACTTATCTAAAGCCGCCGTGATGTCTCAATGGTTATCGCACGTGCACGTTAAAGAACCCTGGGTGGTTGAAATTATCCAGAGCCCTCCTATACGGCGTCCGTCAAAGCCTCAGTCACTTTGGGACGTTACCCGCCATGAAAGCAACACCAAACGAATTTGCATTTATCAATCTGCATCAAGTTTCGCTGTTGAGTTTATAGACAGATTGGTAGGGATAGTACTTATTACTCATCCCCAGAATAAAGTTTTTTTGTGCGTGTGGGCGCCAAGTGGAGGACTCAGTATAATTTGGACCACCTAGGGGTTCCTTAATGTGCACTTTCATCGCATAGAACACGGGTCTCCAGTATTTCGCCTCCATCGAAATGCTACCGCCGCGGCCGCAATCGAACCCACGTCTTTGGGGCAAACAGCCGACCAATAACCACTGAGCCACCGTGGCGGCCCACAGAAGAAGGGTCTTATCGGTATTAACTGTCATAAACCACCCAGTGCACCAAGTGGCAGCAACATTCAGATTTTATTGTAGGCATTACTGTAGGCATTGAGAATGGTGGCCTGTAGACAGCACACGCAGTGAACAGATGGCCCCAGCAATTCAAACAAGCTTTCGTGGTCCCTAAGCTGATTCAGAAGGAATCCATTCAGCAGAATTTTTACAGTGACAGCAACGCCACCGATGCGCGAAGGGTGGTCACACCTTAAGATGTGATAACATGGAGGCATAAGAACCGAGTCACGACTGACACCATCCTGAAGCCAGGTTTCGGTATTAATTTTTATATTCGGATCACGGGCTAGAAGCGGGTATTCCAGCGTATCAACCTCACTTATGTGGCTCTGCGCATTCCATCTGAGTTCTCTTGGCATTGTACGTCCCTCATGTCAGTCTACGCCTGACCTCTTGGAAGCAAATGCTACGCGTGCGTTTGTTGTATCATCCCAAATGAACAGAACGTCGTCCACATTTAATTTTTCATTGACTTAGGGCACACGCTTCTTACTTTACCTGTCAGCCTTCGGACTGAAGTTTTCGCCACATGGGTACATCATGAACGATTGAATGTTCTAGTCGGTCCGCAAGGATGCTATCAGACAGTCACAGAGATAAAAAAAAAAGATAAAGCACACTCATGAATTCGGCATGCAAGTGCACTCATCCCACACATTTCACGCGAACGATTGCTCAATCGTGACTAATGGACCCGCAGGAGGCAACCCGATCCGTCTTGATCGTGAGCGATGACATGCCTCGCGCCATCCAACGCACGCCGCTACGACTCATCGGTCTGTTAGCGTTCGTCGCTGCCCATGCCAAGGACGCGGAGGGCGGTGATTTTGTCGTTCAGCTCGGGGGCGTTTTCATGGGACGCAACCGGTTTTCTTGAGGCCGCCGCCGCCGCTCGCAACGCGGGCGTTCGCTCTCGGCGTCGCTGCCGACGTCGACGTCGACGTCGTAGCGCGGGCAGAATTGTCACCGCTGTCGCGCGGACAGCAGTCCCGACATCCGGCGCTGATTCCCGATCGACACGTGAGCTCAGCGCAGTGCCAAGGTCTCCCTACGAGGAGTAAACACAGTCCGCTCGAAGCCGCGCTTCGCTGATGTGTCAACTCAGGGTAAGTTCGCACTTTGCAGCTATTTATCATTGCGAAATCTAAATTCCTACGCAGGGCGACCTGCGGGCTCGAACATGAAGCTTATTTGCTGTGAAATGAGATAAGGTCTGTTCCCAACCCTAGAGCTTCTTGAGAACGCATGTCACGTGTGTATCTCAAGGAAAGCTTCACAAATGTTTCTCAGAAGAGACTCCAAGGGCGAGAACTTGGGCGCGCACTTAAGCGAGTAATCTACCTGATTGGTATCCGAAACACAATTATTTATTTGCACATTTGCAATGTATGACGTCATGCGGGTGTGCCCTAGTGCCCTGAAGCATTATTTCTCCCTCTTGTAGTTTCTGGAGGAGTTACTAACGAGTTTGTCGCTGATTTCTTACTTCTTTTTTAGCGCTCAGCGCAAGGACGCGGAAGTAGTTTGCCAGGCTGAGCACGTTTTTCTTCGCGCGGTGTTGTGTTTGCCGAGTGACAAGTGACGGCATTGCAGCATTGCGTTTGCTGGCGCCACCTTTCGGTACAGAGTTAAAACGTGCACGTATTTTGTTGCCAGTAGCTTTGACCGTACACGCTCCTGTGTTGGGAGCCATGGTACCATGGACTATAAATGCGGAGAAAAGGACCATAGAAAGTTGTTCACATCGATAACGAACTTCAGGAAACAAACGAGCCTGAAACAAACTGATGAAAATTGGTGCTTTTGAATACTTTACTTGTCTACGTTTCACTCCTGAATGAGGCCACAAATGATTTAACCTATACTTCTGCAATATTGCTAAGCCAAGGTTCTATATCAGCGCCCGTAAATTCCGCACAAGTTATTCTCGAACAGCAACCAGGAAACCGGACCTGCGCGATAATTACTGTCATATCAGAAGCGCCCAGTGATCGGCCTTGCAAACGTAGCCTGAAAGGAGCGGCAACAAAGAAAAATAGACTGAGAGAAAGCAATCCAGAAAACACATATGTATACAAAAGATTTCCTGCCGTCGATATCGTCATCATTTCGCTAGCATTGTTGTCTGTTAGAGATCCACATTTCTTTTGTGGTCATTGATCCACTGAAGCGGTTTTAGAATTCGACGAGTTTAAGGTTGCCGAATGTGCGAAATGTGCAGGTAAAACCTGCGAAATCGTTTTGCTCTAGGATTTGAAATGGTGGCGTAATCGCCGAATAAAGTCGTCGTCGGCGTTCAGGCTTCTTTGAAGTGCACAGCAACGGGCAGAGGCCCCGATAATGACGTCAAGTATGACGGCACTACGTTTCCAGCGAAGAAACGGTTATTCCATGGAAGAAAACCGACGCCATCGAAGGTGAAGTTCACGATGCATTGCTTGGGGCCATCTGACGACGAACAGCAGCATGCAGACGTAAGCAGCAGACATTGAAATTTCGGCAACAATGACGTCACTGTCGAGTTTCCTCGCACTTCTCCAACGCAGTGAGGAGAAGCCTAAACATCGTCATGGTTATAATCGTCGATTATGTCACCATTTTAAATGCTAGTGCAAAAGTATTTTGCATGGTTTATCTATAAGCTTGATAGATTCTAATTCTTGAATAACCTGGAATTCTCCAAAAAGCGTTTCAGCTTCCCTTTAAGAAGAGCTGTTTGCGCAACTGGACCTAAATGAGACACCCCAGCCACAACCGGTTAACATCACATGCACTCGAAAGGAAGCTTGTGAAATGCGCAATTGGAGGCCTCTCCCATGTCTCTCCAATGAATAGGGTTAATTGTAGAGACATGGGAGAGGCCTTTGCCCTGCAGAGGGCGATGTCAGGCTGATGACTATGATAGCTAGTGATGATGAGAAAAACAAGAAGTTTACGACTCATCCCATCTACTTGAGTATGGGCGGGAACATAAAGCACCCTTATTGGAAATAGCCTACACACACTTTAAGTGGCCTATTTTATATCGAAGTCACGTATTCTGCTATACATCGAGTAACCTCGTTTCCTCAGCTGTGTGGCTACTGGAGTCATCTTACATTAGTTCCCTTTACAACGCCAACAAACTTCACTAAAGCAAGGAACTTTGTAGCACTTTCGTCTTTGTCGGCCTGTTGGCTTAGTAAAACACGTTACGGGGCTAGCTGGTGATGCATTTTCTTTTCTTGAAATTTAAACAGCGTTACATTTTCAGACGAATATTCTTCAGACATGACAGGCCGGGCGGAACATTTTCAGACATGACAGGACGGGCGCTGTCCTGTCATGTCTATCTGTGTATTCGTTTGAAAATGTAGCGCTGTTTATATTTCAAGATCGGCCTGTTGGTTTATGCTACAGTCATTCTGCCGCACATAGTTGATAATCAATTTAATATTGTTTCGTGGATAATTGGTACATGGTTGGTACTAGTTTGTACCTATCAGTCAAACAGCAGCACGTATAAGCAGAGTTGCCTTTGGACATAATAGCTCGAAGCGTGCACTATCGTCGTTTTAGTTCTGGCACACCCCTCGTCTTCGTGCAGCGCTAAACGAATATACTGATTACTTTCGCCAACTCTTCGAAACTTACTCTTCACTCAGCCGTTTCAGACACGCGTTATGTGTTCTATTATTGACAAGAATCTGAAAAATTTTCTGCGTATATTCCGAACCCCCTATTTGCATGAATGTCTCAAAAAGTTTCAGGATTAATGCGCGGCAAACACTTCCATGCTCACGGAATTTCAGCCTTGTTCTTAAAGAAACACAAGACGTACACATTTATGTCCAGTTGATTACTTTCTCTCATCTGAAGTAGCTTCGGAAATGAAAAATCAGGCACGGTGTCCTTCACCGAAACAGTACACTGCGTCAGAGAAGAAGAAAGTTAGAGGATCAGATAGCTCAGCTTAGATGCATCTTAGAACTTCGCGGCAGTCATGTTTATTTGTTTCTGGAAAGCAATACTCATTGAGATAACTGATGTCGTGAAGACGGCTCTAGATACTTCGAAAAAAAGTTTGAAAAGTCGCATGAACGTTCGCAGACGCTGTCCCCCGAAGGGTTAGGCAATGATGCTTTGTGATCTTAATGCCAGACGTCATGAGTAGAGACGAGTGCGCAGAATACGCACACCTGAACTGCTTATGCTATTGGCTTCAATGGGGACTTGAACTGAAGAGTAGAAAAATTGACTTCATTTAGAGAAATACACACCATGGTTGTTGTCGCTTTCAGAGAGCAGTCGTCGCATTTAGTCATGATACATGACCAAAGAAGCATTTCCTTCAAATAAAGTCTCAGTTCGCTCTTCATGCTTAAGATGCCTGATTTACATTTCCATTTGGTGGTGACGGTGACAGTAAAGTGTGTGTGTGTGTGTGTGTGTGTGTGTGTGTGTGTGTGTGTGTGTGTGTGTGTGTGTGTGTGTGTGTGTGTGTGTGTGTGTGTGTGTGTGTGCGTGCGTGTGTGCGTGTGCGTGTGCGTGCGCGTGCGCGTGTGCGTGTGCGTGCGCGTGTGCGTGCGCGTGCGCGTGCGTGTGCGTGTGCGTGTGCGCGTGCGCGTGCGCGTGCGCGTGCGCGTGCGCGTGCGCGTGCGCGTGCGCGTGCGCGTGCGCGTGCGCGTGCGCGTGCGCGTGTGCGTGTGTGTGCGTGCGTGCGTGTGCGTGTGCGTGCGTGCGTGCTTGTGCGTGCATTGTAATGTATCCTCTCTGCTTATGTATTGCTCTGTGCACTTGGTGAGCATGCGCATGCTGTTCAACAAGCATTCAAGTGCATTCAGTGCACATTGTACGCATCGAGAAAATAGCGCCAATAAATACAGTGTTCCTTGCATCATTTCAACACAGAATTACCGCTCCCGTCGCTGCGATTTCCAACCTCTATCTCAGTTATAAATATAGACATTAGCAAGTACCTTCAAAGCAGGCAAGATCAATCGACTGAACCTCAACGCCGCCTTTCCCGCATTGCCGTCCTCTTCAGTACACAGGCTGATTTTTGTTTAACGTTTACAGATTGTCACCTTAAAAACTGTGAAACATACGTTGGTGATGTCCGTGGAGCTGGATTGTACAGCAAGGCGGACATTATTTAAACTATATGGATAAATAATTATATGGTTAATTACCTTAAATTAACGAATAAACTTTTTATTTGTGAATTTAAGGAGCTATGTTATACTGCAAACTTGATGGCCACCAATATCTAAGCTAAGCCCTGTTTTCAACTTTTCTTAATCAGCAATGTGTTTCGGAATATCGAACGTAAGAACTAAGTATTTGAAATCTTGTTTGGTTTTATTCCCCGCATTGCCGAATGATATATTGGCGTCTCCGGGCGTGGTATCTTCGCCGAAATCAAGTTAACTTTTTTAACATCATCAAATGCACCAACTGTGCCTGGATTTGGTGCGTAAGAAGCGCAGGTGAGGCAATTTTAAAGATATGCAATGCGGGGAGAACAAACTCAACGAGCTTTTCGATATTTCGAACCACTTTTCCGAATAAGCAAATTTAAAAACAACGCTCAGCTGAGATGTAAACGGCCATAAATTTTGCAATATAGCCTAGCACCCTAAAATCAGGAATCAGAGGTTAATTAATTCATTTAAATTAATCGATCATTTAATTAGTGATTCATAACACGAAAATAATGACCGCTTTGATGTAAAGTCCAGCTCATCAGAGCGCACTGACGTATATCTCGCATTTTTGAAAATAACACTGAGAAATAAACATCAGACATTCCTGTGACATTACGACGCTTCCTTCGGGTTTTTGGGTTATTCGTTTTTATCTTCATTCTTGCTGTCGCCTGCTGTATGCTAAAAATTTGGCATAGGTACGCTGTGTACTTGATCCACCTCTGCACTTTTTGCTTATAGGTCACGCACTCTACCACAATGTTCCGGCTATTGCTCGTCTGCCTCGCCGTGGTTGCCGTCAGGTGCCAAAGTATGCCCTACTTTCTTCTCTGAAAGCATTCTTTTATATTTTTTTTGCGGTCCTGCACCTGCCCCCTGCTCCACTGGAATACCGGCTTCGTGGCACACAAAGAGCCATTTCGAGCCTTAGGTGCCATCATGAGAATGTGGCTGATCTAACTGTACTAGTATAATGTATGACTACAATTACTCGAGAAAAGGTTGACTTTCTCTTCAAGATTAGAGCCGACTTGTCTGCGAAGCAGCTTGAACCTATGTGACATTATTTTTTGTCTTTCTGAGTCTCCCCTATAACAAGCGATGTAAGCGAGGGAAAATGGGTCTGATTCGATCATTTTATCCGGTCCATTTAAGTTTCCGCAAATACAGAACACTAGAGACAACTCCTGATCGAGCAGCTTTGTTGAATCTTCTGGACAGTCTGCTTCAACAGTTAGCCCTACTGCCGCCACAGAGAAGTCTCTTCCCAAGCTCGCGAAGTGGTACCTAGTTCGTTGCCACTAAACGAATAAACATGCTTGCGTTATGAATAAAAAGCATTTGATGTTGCGCTAATCTTTGGCGACAAAGAGCTGACAGTCGAATAAATGCAGTATCCGCAAAACGCGCTCACCAATTATGTGCTTCAAACATGAGAATACAAGGAACGTGAGGATGAATAAACTATGCTCCAAACGAGAGAAATTTGATTTGACAAATTAATTCTGTGGAGAAAGTTACCTCTGAGTAAACAGTCTAGACAAATAATCGCGATCTTTATTAGTTAGCGCCGCCGCGGTGGCTCAGCAGTTATGGTGCTCGGCTGCCGACCCGAAAGACGCGGGTTCGATCCCGGCCGCGGCGGCTAGAATTTCTTTGGAGGAGAAATTCTAGAGGCCCGTGTACTGTGCGATGTCAGTGCACGTTAAAGAACCCCAGGTGGTCGAAATTTCCGGAGCCCTCCACTACGGCGTCTCTCATAGCCTTAGTCGCTTTGGGACGTTAAACCCCATAAACCAACCAACCATTAGTTAGCGAGGTTGACAACATTTTCAAAGTTTATGTGAAGTAATTAAGATATTTTCTCCTTTCTGTCCACCGCGTCGTCACGTGATTCGCTGTCCCAGGATCCTCAACCACCACAGAGCGCTACGAGGACACGCTTTACAAGTTCCTCGACCTTCTAGAAGATGACGACCCCTCACGTTAGTACACAGTTTACTGCCAGTCGCTCTTGTGCTTTTGCGCACATTTTACAAGCGCCTGTAGTGCTGTGCGCGCGTAATTTGTGAGCGCCACCAATGCAGGTGTGCCCGGGGCTCCCGTCTTTCCGGGGCCAAGAAATACCTTCAGACCAAGCGGGAATTCCTTCAGACCAAGCGGTGAGTGCGCGCCGCTTACAACACGTCTTGCATTGAGAGAGCCGTGGTTACTTGACTCAAGAACTATTCTCATAACTGTTGCTGAATAACAATTTATGCGCAGTATGCGCAGTTTTTTTTTTTGTTGTTGTTCTATCACTGCCTGCTTTGTAGGGAGGCTGCGGGCTTCAGTCAAATCACTTGTTGTCAAGCAGCTTTTATCCGCAGTCTCCCCCATCATTGATGGAAATAAACAAGTTATTATTATTATTTCAGTAGCACTGACTTGTCTCGGGTGTAAGCAACAAGAATCGGAGAGTCGCTTGTACAGTTCGGCAGAGAGTCCCCTGCCTACCGTATATGAAACTAAAGCCTCTCGTTCTCAGTCGCATTGTTTCTTCTACCTTTTTCAATTATTGCAGCTCCCCGATCACCGCCTCCGGTTCCTCCAAGGCGCATTTTCAGGCCAATCCCCAGCGGTGAGTATACAGATACCGGTGCACCTTCATCCCAGATGATAGAGCCTTGCTTCTGTGCAAACGCTCCAAGACCTGGGGAAGGGGGGCGGTGTCATGTTTTAATTTTTTCAAACCCTTGTGTGTTCCCCATTTTATTTCTTTCTGTGTGACCGAGTAGCTTTTTAGCTTCAAACTTTTGGTGTAATTGCGAGTCACACCGCTGGAATGAGTGTCCTCCAGGGGCAGTTTTATGAAGAGTATAGAGGGCGCTCGCTCCCCCCTACCTCACTGCAATCAAGAAATTTTACATACGAAAATATGCTGCACCCTATCTTTTGACGAGAAAGGGGAACAAATATTTAAAAGCAATACAACCAAAAAATAAGATATCGATGGAAATACAACTCCGTGCAGCTCGCATTATCACCGAGATCGGCCATCGGGCAAGTCATTTGCTGAGGATAGAACTTACAACCCCAAGAACAAAAAATGTTGCATTTGTCGCCGGTTATTACGATCCCTTTTTTTTTTGCTATCATTCTAAGCAAATTTAATGCGAATCTCGTCCATACACGGTGGCAAACCGAAAGCCAAGCATGAAGCCGAGCCTATTCGAAACAATCGGAACTTTTCCGTCCAAATGGTAGCCAGCAAGAAAAAAAAAGAAGAGAAAAAACTGCTAAGCTCGAAGAACAGAGGCTGGCGAAGGAGGGTACGTACAAAAGCCGCAAACTGGTTAAAGACGCATTACCGGTTTGGCGCTATTGCCATCTGTGAGCCATTCCTGAATGTGCTATGCTTTTCCTGCAGTGCATTTCATGCTTTCTCCTACCTTCGACAACAACATTGTAAGTCTCTGTGAAAATTCGAAAGTTTCGAACGGTGAAAGAATTATCCTCCTATTTGATTCGCTGAACAAACCAAATAGCGCGTGTTCAAAATAATTCGAAACTATCCGAATATGTTCGCAAGTTTTCGAGCAGCTTTGGAGTAATCGGATCGAAGTATTACCGCAGTTTTCTTCCACGACTTTGTATAAAATAAAGGCCACTCGAAACCACAAGTATGCTGCTACGATCGGCCTGCGCAGAAAGAAGGGTTCAGCTCCGCGACGCAGACCATTCGTGAAGAGGCGTCTATGATGCTCATACATGATCTCTAAAAATGGGCGACATCGCAGTGTTCAGTCAGATTTAGGAAACCTTGCGCTGGCAACCGATCTTGTATGTCATGCCTCAAAATTCATTCCCTTCTCCTTTACTGAACGAGGCGCTAACTTGTTCTCTATTTTCATCAGTATAGCAAAACTTAATTTTCTTATGCTTATGACAATACACTCATGGAGTTTGTATGCGGACCGCACCCTGCGTCACCGTAGAGGAAATCAACGCCGCGCCTTTTGACAGCGATAACTACAACTGCATGAGCTCTAGCGCCGTGCCGTGACGCCGTCGCTAACGCTTCGCTGATGTTGTAAGCAGGCTACAAGTAACAAATATTCTGCACAATTGACGCATATTCGTACTATATTCGGTTAAGTTCGTTTTCTGTATCTGTATTTGATTCGGTCTTTCACAATGCGTTTGATTCGCTAGCAAAGCTGCACTATTCGTATTCGATTCTGTATTGGAAAAGTGCTATTCGCACACCTCTTCGAGATAGAGTACAAACTTTTTTCGAAAGCCTGCACTACCACTACGTTGAAAATTTATCTTAAAGGCTGTTTCAGCTAATAGTGTACATTCATCCCACTTCAAAAGCCCTAGACGCACAATAATTTTAGCTTTTCATGACCTTTTACCACATTCTTTGCTAGCTAAGCTCGTAAACGAACTGTTTTAATCAGACGGTGCCCCGATGTTTAATATTCGAAATGAAGTCATTTGTTTTTGAGCCCTAGGGTCCGGTTCGTGGAAAAAGTCGTAATGTCTTTCATTCGTGCCTGTTTGCGCGATGTGAGAAAAAGTGGTTGTTTCTGTGTAAGAAACTCTCGCAGTCTTGCAGATTTCCACATGAACTCTATTGACTCAGTTTTGTTTTGTTTTTTTCCTTCTCCAAGTGTAGTTTCGTCCCCGGCCTCACGTGGCGCCTCAATCAGCGATGCCAACGCCTTTATGGACAAAGTTCTGCAACAGAAGATGCCGCGCCTCCTGAAGGCAACGCCCAGGCTGTACCCTTCGGCGGTCATCCCTTTCTTCAAGTTCAAGGTGCACCTGCTTATTGCGTACAACCGACGCCTAACTCGTTGTTTTCATTTGACACACTTTCTTTTTTAAGAATTCCTATTCAGTTATTTCTGCCTTAACGCATGATCACTTAATGTGCCAAGCCTACAGAGCCTTTGAAACGGGATGCTAAGGGAACAAGATGAGGAGTTAAAATACCATTTCAGCACACAGGTGTAACTGGTATGCAGAGCTTCGCTACAAAAAAAGTAATTGCAACCATTCTTCACTCTATAAAGATCATTGCAATGAATCTTAAAATCTCGAAAGCTTTATTGCTATTCTACACAAAAGTGTGGAAAAAAAGCTGCATTCAGTATTTTTTTTTCTGCAAGATCGGTTCATAAGAGGCTGTGCGCAATGCATCTAGTCTCAGCTGATATCTTTAGCCGACAGCGCGAAGGCACAGTCTAAACAAGAAGCAAACTTCCCTCCCTACTTTCCATTTTCCTCCAACTACGAGCATCTCTGCCACGAATAGATATTTATGTCTGCCACGACGAAATTTTACTTTGGCCATGACAATTTTCTTCAGACAAGCGACCAGTTGCTTAGAAAAAAAAAATTAATTCAGGCCCTTCTTGGAAAAAAAATTACTACTAACAACAGCCCAGAGTGAACTGTCAGTCTTTAGCACTTTTATATTTTTCTTGTATACTGTAAATACGGTGCTCTTTGCGAGCTTTGCCGCTCGCATATTAGGCTGAATATAACGCTTCATTTATATTCCGTTCATACCAATAGGTGCTCAAGACGGGCTTCACGAACCGAGACCTGAAGGTGAACATGACAGCAGGCATTTTCCGGGGCTTCGACACGGGCATCCGGCGGCTGGGCGACTGTGACAAGCCGGCGCGCGTGGGCCAGAACACCAGCGTCAGCTGCACGCTGGACTTCAGCGGCATCACGGCTAGCTTCGTGGCAGTGGTGAGTGAGCTGACTCCTTTAGCGTGTACATTCGTAGGGCGAGGAGTTGTGGAAGGAAGCCATTGTGGCTCAAGACAGTTGTATTAGCGAAATATTCGGCAAGAAGAGGGGGAAGAAACGAATGCGAGTACTGTGGTGGCTTGTTGCTGCAGTGAGCTGTGGAAAGTTCCACAGCTAGGAACTTTCCACAGGCTAGGTTCTTAGGTCCTTAGATGAAACGGTTGAAGACAAGGTCTTTAACCTTCTATTTCACATGTAGCTTTCTTGAGAGTATTTTTAAAGGATCTGAATACCGTCGCCCACCGCTCATTTCAGCTCAGAACAAGTTGTTTCATTCTGGTCCAGCTCTCGAGCTAAAATAATGATGGCTGGTAAGGTTATGAATCTGTTCACATTTGAGTGTTCACCCAGAACATTAAGAATGGAGAATAATGGTGTGCGCTTATCTTGGCTATAACAGAGTAAAGAAAGAAGATGACTTCATAAGACTGGCTACTAGCCAATCGTGACAAATAACAAGCCGGACGGCAATGTGGCTGGTACCATGATTGGTTTCTACGGTGGCCAGTCTCGGTAGGCCAGCCTTAATGCCCTATAAGTACCGGCTTATTAGGAGCAGATATGAATCCACACTAGCAGGGGTTCGTGACTCCTGTCCCTACTTAGTATGTTCAGCCCATGCAGCGCTACGCTGCAACATTAATGCACATCGCTTGACTCTAACACTATGCTCTTCTGCGGCGACCACAGACAAAAGGAGACGACCTGGCCGGCACCATCAAGGCTGTTCCAGTGAACGTGGTCGTGCGCACCGGTGGGGCCCGCATTGAGGCGACGGCAGCGCCGGGCAAGGAGGCCATATTGCGCACGTTCCTCATCGACTACGTCAGCTTGGACGTCGCCCACGGCGCCAACCTGAACCTTAACGAGGACCGCGACCGGGGCTTCAAGTACCACGTGCGCACCGAGGTGGCCAAAGAGCTCGACTCGCTGCTCCACGACGAATACGCGCCGCTGTTGGCGAGAGCCATAGCTTCTACGGACCTGCCGCGGGCCTGAGCCCTCGACAGGAGACAGCCTTTTCAAGGACTGCTCTGAAACGCCCCCAAAGCTACGAACGCGTGTCTTTTATCCGCCATTCCGGTCGTAGCTGCGATTGGCGAGCGCCTCTGCAGAACGAGCTGCTAGCGTTGGCTACAGTCTCTCCCGCCAAGAAAAAAGCAACGCCATCTGAGCACAGCATCCACCAAGACAGTGCAAGAACATTGGAAAATGAAATGAATGATGCGTTTAGCGCTTGTCTTCTATCAATGCAAAGGTAAATCTGATTATTTCTATATAAGCCTTTGGATCCGTACATCACATGATTCAGCGAGAAGTCATGTGAGCATGTGATAGTAGCTTTTTCGCTTGTCTCCAGTGAGCTCGCATTCACATTCCAAATGCAATAGCCGCCATACGTTGCTGCAAGGAAAGTATGTAGCTGAGCGCATAGCAGATAAGTGTTTGACTAGTCTTTTCTTTCCGTTGTCAGTAGGTATGCCTGTGGGCTCATGCTGTGCGTTCGGCACAAGGACATACTCTAGCTGCTCTGTTATTAAGCCGCATGTGCAGTTCTTGTTGATGACTCGCACACGGTGGCTGTCGCTGCGCGCCTGAGTTTCGTGGGCTCGCACATCTTGTGGCACACAAAGTGTGCTCATTAATAAACGCAGATGTTAACTGCGTTGTATCTAATTGCTCACTAATGCTCACAAACGTCAAGGCTTGTGAGTAACGTGCATTTTTCTAATAGAGGTAACGATCCGCACACTTCGCAAACATAAAAGGGTATGCTTGATTTCTCGAGGGCATTGCAATGTTTGGTTCTAGCGTTTTGACGCTGACATGAGGAACCCAATAAAAGCTTTTTCTTTTTCGCCGAGAGAAATTTGTCTCTATGAAAAGCTACCAAAGCGGACTAAAGAAAGCGGCGAACAACTCTACTGTTTCCACTATGTCAACTTGGAGATTCGAGAGAAAAAAAATTGGCTGTGGCTTAGCTTGGTTAAGCCTGGTAATTGCGAAGCAATTATATTCAATTCATATTTATTTACCAGAATACTGGATGGTCTCCAGGGCTAAAAGTTGCAGCCAGCAACTTGACTGGGCCCTGGAACCGTTTACAAAGGCAACAGCAGACGTCGGTTCCGAGCAGCACAACAAAATATTCACAACGCTATGAACAAAAATGTACGAGGAAATAGAGACATGGTAGAATATTTGTCATTGCAATCATACTCTCATTTACAACTGTGAAAAGTGTATTCGTAGTTGCTTTGACGATTTGAAGGTTACTTGTTTGAGTTTATTTAGCAAGACCGGTAGGTTGTGTTTAATGATTGCAGTTTGTACTGAGTGCGAAAAATGGAACGAACCAGGGTTGGGAAATTCGAGTTAAAGAAGTAGCTCTAGGCTGCAGCAGCGCTAGAGAAAGAAGGAAACTTTGAGTGTCATGTTGAGAAAAATAGAAAACATGCAACAAACGATGTTCATAGTGATGGTCAAAGCTAAGAATATTATATCCTGCAAGTAAATGTCTTGGTGTAGACTGACGGTCAATATTAGCTATTTACGAATGTACCTTTATTGAAGAACTATTATTTTGTCAGTATTTGCTCTTGTCGTGCTTGCCCACACTAAACTAGAGTAACTCATGTTCGGGGCAAATAATGCATTATATAGTTGAAGTTTAACCTTTTGGGGCAAGAAAGCACGACATCGAGATACAGCTCCAGTGACTGAAGAAATCTTGTTTGCAACATAGTGTATATGAGTGTCCCAACTCAAATGGAAAGAAAAATACACACCAAGAATTTTATGAGCTTCCACAAGGTCAATACTTCTGCCATGAATCATTAGGCACCTTTCAAGAATGAATTTCTTATTACGGGCTCGAAATAAAATAGCTTTCGTTTTCTGAGCGTTTATTTTCATGCGATTTGACTGGGACCAAACAGACAATTTTTCAAGTAAATCATTACAATGTAGCACAAGATAATTGGGATCGTTTCGAGAAATAAGGACACTACTATCATCAGCGTATATGATGAACTGAACACTGTTGTCAATATACGTGGTTCTGCTACATCTTGAGCTCGTCGCTTGGAAAGCCGTTCTTTTCGTTCGTCTTCTGTCTCCGTAGCTCGCTGATGCTTTCTCTTTGCAACCTGCCGAAGCGTATAGGCTGGAGGCGGCATCTCATGGGTTTGACGAGAAGAGCGCAGTCAGGCCGCGGCCGTGGCTATGCGCCGCGCAAGGCAACGGCGTGAGATGGGGCCCCGTTTTTAAGCAGATGGTATGACGTCACATAGCGCGCAGCGCCCCTGGTGAGAGTAGCGGGAGTCAGGCCACGGCCGTGGCTATGCGCCGCGCAAGGCGACGGTGTGAGATGGGGCCCGTTTTTACACAGATGGTATTACGTCACATTGCGCGCAGCGCCCCTGGTGAGAGGAGCGGGAGTCAGGCCACGGCCGTGGCTATGCGCCGCGCAAGGCGACGGTGTGAGATAGAGCCCCGTTTTTACACAGATGGTATGACGTCACATAGCGCCCAGCGCCCCTGGTCAGAGGAGCGGGAGTCAGGCCGTGGCTATGCGCCGCGCAAGGCGACGGCGTGAGATGAGGCCCCGTTTTTACACATGTGGTATGACGTCACGCAGCGAGGTCACGCGAAAGGTCAAACGTGGCTACGCGGCCGCGGCACGGCACGGGCTGAGGTGGTAGCGAAGGTAGTATTGCTTCGCAATAATAGACACTTTTAGTTGCTGCGTACGTAGCGACATTGCGTACGCAACGCTCACTACGTTCCGTACGCTGTACAGGACACCCCCGTCATACTTATAGTTGGCCGTACCGCCGCAGAGCAGTCGCGTAGCACGTCGTGTTGTGTCGCCATCTAGTGACAAACACTGAAAGCGCTGTAGCGCTCGGCTGAACATTTTTCAGTTTCTGACAATATGAATAGTATATTACTGTTTTCAATGGAGGAAAAAATGTATAATGTTTAATGAAGTGCAAAAGTAGGCACATCACTAAAAAAAATTATTCGACAGGTGCGGTTGCTATGAGTTAGGCTTAAAAGGTGAAAAATCGCCTCATTATCTGAAAAACAAGGGGCATTTGTCCCTAATATTTTGGCGTGTGGGTGAGAGTAGACGAAATAAAAGCTAACAGCACAGTTTAGAGCGAGCCATCGCATTGAAGAAAGCAGCGGCGAAGTGAAATCGGTCCGAAGCGGGCGAGATGGTCGCCGCCATGTTCTCTACGCAGCACGTAGCGTCCCGCGTTGCGTACGCTACGCTATGCTTTACAGCGGGCGGGCGTTCGCAACGCGCGGCTAGATACGTTGCGTTCTGCGCATGCGCATTCGTTACCCGCGGTGTCGTTGCGTACGCAAGCTCACTGCGTACGTCCAACTAAAAATGTTTAATAACAGCCGATTTACATAGTGAATCAAATGCGAAGTAGGGGCGCTAGCACTACATCAGGGAGCGCGAGCGACACACGTGCACTCCGTTCGGAGTCCCCAACAAGAATCCCAAACCATCTGCGGAACGGCCGCGGCTGTGATACAACCGCTCTCCCATTGGCTGCAGCTGTGCGACCTCGCAGCTTCCTCATTGGCTAAGACGCGTGACGTGTGCGTCACCACCTGCTTACCTCTCGCGCTGAACGTCATGGTGCGGCTTCGGACAGGCTCCAGCGAAATCCATGACTGCGGGAAGTAGTGCTAGCGCACTCGTGATCTCTTAAACTGACGTTATTTCTTCGATGTTGGAGAAGAAATGCGGACATGGATGACGACAGAGTGAGTCTGAAATCAGCTGAAAGCATTCTCTAAGCATTTGAAGTCTGCAGTAATGAATGAAATTAGCTCGCTGCATTTTTTATTATGTGCAATGCTGAAACAATGACCCAGAAAACTCCGAACATTGTAATTGAGGTCATTTTATTTTTTCACTGTAAACAGAAATGTCACACTAAAGTCACGGGAGGAACATACAAGATTTCAAATGTTACTCAAACGGTCCAGCCGTTTTTCTTTGGCGTTAAGAAAGAAAATAGCAGAAATAAATCAGGATTACCCCTACTGCAGCAGAAGTAGTACGAAAGGACAAGTCTTGTGTTACCAGTTCAGGCAAAAGAGAAAACAGTGAGGTGTTCGTAGTATTCAGCAGCCACAGTCAGTAATAAAATGACATTGACAAGTACTTGCATGAACAAAGTAGACCCAGATGATAAAAAAACAGCAAGTTATGTAACCGATGTACAAACTTCTTATTCCACTTGTACACAACGACAAACACTGCACTTGTAATAATTGCGATGGAAACTTGAGGTCAGTCTCGTACAAGAGTTAAAATAACGAATGCATGTATTGGCTCAAGACAGGAAAAGAGACAGCTACGTCGTCTTCACAGTTATTAGTTGGAAGATATAATTGCACGCTTAAAACTGGCCGAGAAAGTTATTCAGAAGCTTTGTATAGATATTGCCTCTCGCACATTGTTCATTTTTTTATGTACCTCCAATGCGGCGTCCGCATAGCCTATGGATTACTTTGAAATGTTAAACCCCATAAACCAACCATGGAGGAACGAAAACATAGGAGAGGTCCCAGCTAACCGGTGTGCGCTGCAGAAAACTTTCCGCAAATGCAAGCCACACATTTTACAATAGTTTAATACAATCCTGACCCTAACATTTCAATTAAATAAAAATTAGGATGATCAAGAGTCATTGCATTATGCGTGACAGCCAGTCAAATGATGAGTATGTTGAATGGGTTTACAGCTTCGTTATCAAAAACAATGCACACAACACACGCCAGAGAAAACATCCGAACAAACTTCGATTATCATGACAAATATTTCACGGTGATTTTCGACTTAATATGGCTGCGTATCAAACCAAAGCATTGTTTTAATGATTATATGCATGATTAACCACACGTTGCCATGACCACTCGTACAGCTATAAGATAAATATAGTTCCTTCGGCTGTGAAGCTTGATACTTTGGCAATGATAAATGATGTCTGTAAAGGAGGCAGTTGACATAACACTATAGGTTCGAAAGATCCTAGTCCCCACAGCAACCACTACATACTTAGGTAGTAATTAACTGCCCTAGTTAATCCACAAAGCATCAGCACAACCTTCCAGCAAACGATGATGTCGAGGATGACTAGACCTCTTTTCACCTCCTTTAAAAGACAGTCTAAAACATGAAAATGACAGATAATTATCAGTCCACGCCGGTAGCCCTGCTGGCTTTGAAAATTATGCGCCTGACGCAACTTGCCCCGATTATCCAGCCAACTTAAACACGAACGGGGAACACTCATTCGTCCACGTGTACAAGTTGCTTGCTCATACGTTTCGTCGCGGATATTATTGACACTAACTGAAAGTAGCATAAACCGGTTTTGTTCGTTACGACAAGTGATTGAACTTGCACCGAAAGCTTAAAGCCGAGGTGTGAGCTCTACGCCCTGAACTACCTGTAGTGTTTTCGTAGAAGTCTAATGATGCCCGAAGGGCAACCCAATAGGTAACAGCAAGCTGCTTGTTCTGGCGCATGCATAACTGCTGCCGCGTTCACCAAGCAGACTGCTCGGCAGGAGTAAGTCCGTTTGTATATCGACTCCAGTGACTAGACGGCTACCAAAAGCTGGCATCTCGGGTGAAAAACATCGCAGGACCAAAGCGTGATGTAGACATGTAGTACTGCACACACTGAACAAATAGACGTGAAATATTCTCTGGACGCCACGATGGATATGTGCTACTGAACCATTCACTCAACGCCTCTAGGGCCGCTAGCAGCTTTTGAGAGCTTCCTTCCATCTTCATCTTGTTTTCAATTATATCAACTTCGGTTCAGGGAAGTATAGTTCTGTACAATCTAACAGACCGTCTACGCGTTGTCGACCAAACGCCATAGTAGTAGACTATTCCCGTGCCATGGATTTGTTAAGAACGGGCACAAGAATAAAACAAACGCAGTGCGTCTAGGACAGGCGAGGGCGCGGCAATCAGTGCACGGTGAAGTACGACAGGCATTGACTTGTGAGAGGCAAGCCAGTGCTGGAAGTATGCACCCATCGCATGTTCTCGGGGCTCCATCAAAAACGCAAGACACTTCTGTCAGGTCTTTCACTGATCTTCAAGACGGACACGATTAACGGCCCCTTACAGCTTGACGTCCTGAGAGACGGGCCTGAACTCAACGTTCTCGCGGGCGTTCAACTTGCGCGATCTCCTCTTCTGGCGGCGGTAGACGAAGAAGGCTGCCAGCAGGCCGACGATGATGAGGACGAGCAGCACGACCAGTGTGGTGGTCCCCCAAGTGGCCGCCTTGAAGTGGGTGGCCTCGCGCGCGTTGTGGTACGATGCCCAGCTTGTGCGGTTCAGCTCCAGGTGCAGGTCGGGCACGAAGTAGTTCCAGAAGTCCATCTCCTGCGGCCGGTACGGCACGCTGTCCGATATTCCAATCGGGTAGGCCAGCGACATGTTGTTGTACTGCCGCGCGACAGGGTTGATGGGCAGCAATGTGAGGGGGTTCCTGCGCGTCGAGCGTTTGATTAAGCGGAGGAAACAGAAAGTGACACGAACTGAATGCAGTAAGCGTCCAGATGCACAAGTCAACTAACCTGTCTTCAGATTGGTAATATGGATCCTTCAATGACCGTTACCCACCGCAGTTGCCAACGACTGAGACGGTAATTACTGCCCTAGTACGAAGTGGCACAGGACCACGAAGCAATTACTAGAAAACGGGAAATTTTTATTTGAAAATATTAAAATTAAGCTAGTTCCAACATGAATTAGTCGCGAAAAATAATTTCTAACATACTTTATAAGAGATTTCTGAAAAATTCTTTCGGGTTAAGCTGCTTTAAAATATTAGTTTGTTTTGATACCCGTAAGCCGACCCATTATTCCTGCCTATCTTTCTGTGCATGCGAACCTGTACAAATCTGCCAGGATTTAGCAGAGATTTTCGTATCACTTCAAGCTTGGGACACGGAGGTGTTGACATAAAGCCAGAGCCTCCCGATTGTTCTTCGTCGAGACAAAATTTTCGATAGTCATTTTCGTCAGGCGCGCGTTGTCGGAAAAGAATCAGCAGTTCCCCCTCGTCTTCTCAGCTAACCCGGGTCAAAGGAACGTGTCCATGAAATTCAGCTCAACTACAGCACGTTATGTAGTGGCTTGACCTCATGCCTATGACCTCTGTCTAATCCTCAAGGCCTCATTTAAGCTTCTATCTAAATCTTCATCTGCAGGGTTTAAGATATTGCACAAACACCGCTTAACTTCGTGGCTGCGTGAAAGAAAACCCTTGCTCATTCAGTCATGCAGAGTTTCGTCAAAGATTTGCGAAGACGTTTTAGGCGAATTGGATTTGCTAGAGATTGGAGTCAGAAAGTAGACGGTAATATCGACAATGGGAATTGTGAAGGTGACAAGATAGCCCGAAATGGCATGGTTTACAGCTGTACTTAAACTTAACCTTGTTTTTCTTAACAAATTGTGCTCCTGCAACCTATTTTCTGTTTGCCTGCTACCTTTTTCTTCAAGGGCTACAGAAGTAACCACGTGAGTGGAACAGCTAGCAGATCAACACACATGATCCCCCACAGTTGTCTTTACGGTAATTTTTGTTGCAGGCTAATGCATTGATTTCATGGAAGAAGTACACTACTTATATTGCAACCTAATTATTGCAGTTCAGGCGAACTTACTGTCCGTTGATGAAGTTCATGAAGAAGCCATTCATGCTGCTTACGATGGGGCGATCTCTAGTCACGTCTTCCGTTTGCAATATCCCTTCGGTGTTCACCGAGTAGAGCATGTCGTCCATGTATGTTGCACCTGAATATGAAAAGTATCATATTAACCCCGAAGATCTAACTTGACAAGTTGAGCACGCTGGAGAGTAAGAACTGTTTACCTTCTTAAAGGGCAACTGCAGCACTTTTTGGAGAATTCCGCGATATTCAAGGATTGAAATCTATATAGGCTGTAGATGAAGCATGCCAAGTGTTTTTGCAGAATGTAGAATAGTGACGTAATTGACCATTGAATTTTGCGCTTCTCCTCAATGCATCGGAAGAGTGCAGAGAAACTCAGTGTGACGTCAAGGAAGGTATGATTTCAAATTACAGCTGTCGTCAGCCACACCCTGCCCTAACTCGTTAGACGATGTCAAACAACTCTCGGCATGGTTTGCCTTCGGTGGCGCTGGTTTTTTTCCTTCAAAGAAGGCGTTTGTTCGTTGTAAATGTACCGATACCTTCGATGACGTCATCATCCGCCCCCCCCACTTGGCGTTGTGCGCTGCGGAGAAGCTTGAAGGGCGTCCGGATTCTAGTCGGCGATTACTTCACTATTTCAAGTGCTGGCCCAAAAATACTTTGCATGCTTTACCTGCAAGTTTCGCACATTCGACCCTCTTAAGCGCGTTGATTTCAAAAACCTATGCAGTTTCCCTTTAACTAAGTTCAATTACGAAAACAAGCTTCCTTCACAGGTATCAACCAGGCACTTGGCTGCTTTTTAATGCCTGATAAACCCACTAACAGGTACATCTCTTCATTTATCCAGACCGATGCTCAGAGGCATGCGCCCCGATTTGCAGCTCCGTGACTATTAGGTCAAGTAATACTTATTAGAAAAAGAGCGCAAAAGAACAAGTGAAAGGCGCCTTGGCACATGTATTTTGCATTTGATGGAAAAACCTAATGTGCGAAGCCCTCTCATGATTATCGCGGCCATTTTGCTTTCGAAGAGAATACGACAAAAGGACAGTCGGAATCGCCTCTTTCTGCCGCGGCTTTTATAAGAAATTTACGCGGCTTAAGCGTCAAGCGTCAAACTTCTCGCACATCAACTGTTACCTGCCATTAGCGTCTACACTTACAGGAAACGAGTAGAGCTGCATGAAAACTTGAATTTGTTGCTTGTTGCTGAACTTTTTTTGCATCTGGTGTGTCATAGGCGTTATATGTACGACCGCCCTAAAAAGTTTGTGATAA
This sequence comes from Amblyomma mixtum, assembly GCF_055824585.1. Lineage (NCBI taxonomy): Eukaryota > Metazoa > Arthropoda > Arachnida > Ixodida > Ixodidae > Amblyomma > Amblyomma mixtum. The sequence goes on along the minus strand of NC_143016.1, from coordinate 1,486,096 downwards.
TTACCTCAGGTGAAAAAAATTGAATTTCTTTGCATCTAATGCGCATTACTAGGATTTCATTGTGCACAGTGCAATTCGCACAGTCACAATTAGGCTGCATATAGCTCTTTGTGGATGCACGCAAGGAACACAACGAAATTAATTTTTTCCCCTAAAATTGCCTTCCTTAAACTTTTGACGGCAGATTAACGTTTAGTTTCAACAATGAAGTGGTAGTTTTGAACATGTAAAATATTTTATAGCGTCTTTAAGGATTCATAGCAACACTGCGACGTTAGATTTCAAGTTGCCGCCAGTCGGGGCTGGGGAATGGCAGCAATTCTCACATCATGCGTTACCGTAGTACAGCCTTCTATTCTTTTTTTGTTATGCACAGGACAATTGCTGTGGTTCGCCACTCCAATTTGTCTCTCGCTAACGTAGGTGCTTGGCAGTAAATGAGAGTTGGCAAGGTTGGCAGTGAATGAGAGTATCTTTTGAAACTCGGTCGAAATTTTCAGGCGACAAAGAAAATTTTGTCGTAGTTTTCTGCCATTACCTCATAATTGTCTGCTGGGAGTGGCGGCTGTCGATTAAATTTCGGCCAACATGCTACAGACATGTTGAACAAGACGGTAAGAAGTGGATGACGCGGGCGGCTCTTGCATGCTGTTTTAAAGTTGCGCCTGATCCGTCCAACCTGCTGCAAAGACCACCTTTCGATAGAGACTAAATGAAAAAAGAAACTCTTGTGAACTGAGAGTTTGCTGCAGATAAAATAACCACAGGTAGTCTACACTGACCCGGGGTCCGCTCAATGCGATATACCTCAAAACCCCCAGCGTCGCACTTGATATGTGAAGGTGTACTAATGAAATGAAATAAATCATTTAAATAGCCATCACCATTCTGTCACAGGAAATAATGCTTGAACATGCCTCACCATAAAGCTCCCTGGGGCCCCTCTGAAGGTTTGCGAAACTCCTCGGCGCGTTCGGTATGCCGAATATGTACATGTAGGCAGGATTGGGAGCCGTGTACGATGGGGCACCCCGAAGCTGTTTCAGGTGCCCCGACAGGGCCATTTCGATGGGTGCTCCCACGAGAAAGTCCGTCAGCATCTGCACAGGGCGGAGGAAAATGGATCGGAAAAGTTGTCCCACGTGCTGTTCACAGCCATGCAGGCCCACACACATGCACGCACCCACGCATAAGCCCCCTGCCGGCAAACGCTGTTCTTTTCTATCATGTCGAACCAGCTAGCGCGCTACAGTGTTCTTGCAAAAAAAACATTTATGCAGCAGCTACACTTAAATGTATTAAAAACAAAAATACCGTGGCGAAGTGTCCTGGAAAATGTTGTTGTTGTTTTTTCGAAGCGTGTTTTTGCAAGTGAAGCGCACTAAACCTGACACTCTTGATGCCACGTTGTGTTCCAAAGCGTATGCGGGACGTCTTGACATTTGTTAACAATATTCGCTCGATTTACGGACGGCATTTCCGATTCAGAAAAACAGAAAAGGTGACGGAAACGTGCGTACGTTGATGGTGTTGATGGCATTGCGTGTGGCGTTGGAAAGACTGCTGCGTGGCCTGTAGTACTGGAACCTGACTGCGGCCGTGACCCCGACGCGGGAGTCTTCATCCTCGAAAAACTCGCCCAGGTAAGTCTGCACGATCTGTTCGACACTCTTACTATTTTCCACCTCCTTTATTCTTTCTGAAAAGAAAAAAGAAAGAACAAATGATGGTAAGGAATAAATGGGGGGAATTCACGTTAGTCAATTTAAAAACCAAGAGGTTAAGACGAACTGTTTTTAATTCATTAAGAAAGAATTTAAGTTAGTTTTGTGTTATTTTCACGAGCCACCAGTGTCACCTCAACATTTGTCCGTTCGATACGGACTCGCCTGTGCCGTTCTGCGGCAACGTCAAGTCATGCACGATCATGTAGAACCCAATCCACGTAACTACCAAATTTAATTTCTTTCGAAACGGCTTTAGATTTTTATGAAAGGAATAAAAAAGATAAAAAATAGATGCTAGAAAGTTAACTACTAAAAGCGAGAGCATCGCACAACGCCATTGTGATGCAAGGTGGGGACCTTGAATCTCCCTTTAAAAAAAAAAAAAGCAACCAATCCCTGTTGAGTGCAAGTCAAGGGATGCTGACACAGTGCCTTTGAAGCACTGTTGATATTAAAAGGCTTCTAAGATTTCCCTGTTTCAATAAAAGGGCCTTTCTTTCGTTAATAACTCTTTTAGCATACATTTTTATCGTTACTGTGCCGCGCATATATTCGTCAAACGCTCTAAGAATAAAAAAAAAAGTTCCTAGTTGCACGTATCATATCGTCTCATGCCTTTTCTTCTTATATATGTATTCATGCTATCGAAAAAGAGCGCGTGCTGTCTCGTTTAGAACAGAACAACTAAACTACCAAGTGACGCTGAATATTTCGAAGGTAAATCTCGCTCTCACCGAAATAGCGCAGCGACCCGGCGTGTTCTGTATATCCGTATATCGTCGGCTTTGCTGCAAACCGACCCTGGCAGTACAGCAGCCTAGGGTAGTCCTTCACGAAAGCGTTGAGGGTAATGTTCGCGTCCACAATAGGCAGGAACCTGATCTGGAAGCAGACAACAAGGAAGAGAATTACGAGACGATCAGACATCTGATGCGACAGTTCAGCTAAAGCAGATGAATTTGCCCTCCATAAGCAGTTGGATGATTTTACTCTGAGCCGAAACTTCACACACGTGACAGAATTTATCTGGAGAGCGAAGGCGGGAGGATGCAGGTTGAGAGTGGTGGTGGATGGGTGCGCAGCCTCTTTGCAAGAGGCTTCCGCTACGCCGCTATGCCGTAAAGCCGTGGAAAGAGATAAAAACAGCTATCGCTGTACAAAGAAAATTTATTGTGGTTATCTTCTTGGAAATTTTCACAGGAATCATCGAAGACAACAACCAAAAAAAAAAAATTTCCGACTATACGGGAATGAACGAGACACGTACTTTATTGACATTCAACACCTTCTGTAAGCGCGCTTGCTGGAGAATCGGACTAAGCCTGTGTGGCAACTGCAAAGTAGCGTATACGGTGAGGCGAAGTTAGGAGCTGTGGCGATTTAACTCCTCGTGATCTCACTTAATTTTAAAGATACGCTCTTAATTTCGCCGGGCACAAGCGAAAGCATGCGCTTTCACTGCTGTGGAGGCCATGCCCCCATGTCACTGCCTGAACCTCAATGTTTCTGTGAGCAAACGGGAAGGTTAATGAAAGGAACATGGCATAGAATTTCGCCATGACGCTGGGAGTAGGATCTTAACAAATCAACGAGCAAAGAAATAGGTTAAATAAATTCGCTCATTGTTTACGTTGTTCACCGTACATTTCGCGCAACAAACAAGCGAAGCTGGTCGTATACCAGTTGCTAAAGGCCCCTCCTCGTTTGTGGCGAAACTGACAGATATTTTCTCGAAATGTAAACCGTTTGGCAAGCAGCCTGACGATTCCTAGGCCAGCGACTTGACCCGGAGTGAGGCTTAGAACTCTTGCTTCGTAAAAACGACGCACCGGAGGCAGGACGGAGAAATTAAGTGTTTCGCATCCTCTGTCCTGTTCATGGTGTGCTGTTTGTCCATGGTGCACTGCCAGTTATAGTCAGATTTAGCTCAAGAACGAAGTGGCAAATGCTCCTTGAAGACACCCCCCCCCCCCCCCCCCCCCCTTAACAAATGGCACCAACCTATTGCCCTGCCGTCGTGGTCGCGCACCTCCTGCGTGACTCTGACCGTGGCTGGTGCGGGCGACGCCATGACGCAATAGGTAGATGTCATCGGTAGGAGGGTTTACTCCCTTTGAGGGGCGTATACCCCTTCGTTCTTGAGTATGTACGAGGTCTGTTGGAAAAGTATCCGACCTTTGGCCGAAGAAAAAAAACTGGCATAACTGGAGCGTTGGAAACCTAATCACCTTCAAAGTAGTCTCCTTGGGACTCCACACACTTCTCTCAGCGGTGCTGCCGTTGTTGGAAGTATTCCGAAAAGGCCTCTTTCGGAATGGAGTTTAGTTCAGCTGTCGTTGCAGCCATAATGTCCTCTCTTGTCTGAAATCGCGCTCCTTTCAATGTCCTCTTGACTTTGGGAAACAGCCAGAAGTCGCAGGGGGCCATATCACGAGATTTAGGAGTCTGTTGAACTACAGTAGTCTGGTTTTTCACCAAAAAAGTCTGGATCAAGTGCGAGGAATGTGCAGGAGCATTGTCGTGATGGATGCGCCGATTTCCTGTTGACCTCAACTCCGGTCTCTTGTGCCGCACAGCACCACGTAGGCGACGGAGGATGCCCATATAGTACTCTTTGGCCATTGTTTGACTCTGTAGGGTGCGTACTCGTGGTGTGCCACACAGAGGGAGTCAAAGAAAGCTGTCAGCATCACTTTGACATTGCTGCGCACTTGGCGGGCCTTCTTTTGTCTCGGTGACATGAAATGCTTCCACTGTGACGACTGGGATTTGGTTTCCGGGTCGTACCCGTACACTCAAGACTCGTCACCAGTGATTATGGCGTTTATGAAGTCGGGGTCACTGTTTGTGGAATCTAGCATGTCCTGCGAGACTTCAACACGCAGCTGCTTTTGCTCCGCCGTGAGCAGCTTCGGCACGAATTTCGCCGCAATTCTCTCCATGGCCAAATCTTCGGGAATAATGGAATGTGCAGGAAAATTGCTGATGTCCACCTCTTCAACAGTTTATCGGATAGTCACACGACGGTCCCGCATCACCACAGCGTTCACTTCGGCAATGACCTGGTCATTTCGGCATGTTGATGGCCGACTGGAGCGTGGCTCGCTCTCCGCCGATGTGCGGCCACCTTTAAATCAATTGAACCACTGTTTAATTTGTGTGCTGCTGATAGCACCTTCACCGAAAGCAGCTCTGAATATTCCGAACAGTTCCCACTCGGTTATCATCCGGTTTCTGGCAAAATTTGATGCAGTAGTGCTGCTCCTGTCGCTCCGCCATTTTCCTTGCAATAAAAAACCGACGAGACCACTGCGCACTGCCTCACTCAAACGCTGCGTCCCAGCGACTGACGCTATTGGCAGGCCGGAAAATATTCGTACATGCGCACGAAGGTTCAACGTCGGCTGGTGCAAGCGCGCATGTTTCATATCCGTCAGGTGTTCGCAAAAAAAAATAAAGTCGAATACTTTTCTAACAGACCTCGTATACCCTTAATGGCACTCTTGTCCTCTCTCACCTTCTCGCGGTACGCCCTGTCAACAAGCTTGACGGCATCGACGGCCCTTAGGCAGCTGACGAGCGACGCCCCGTCCTCCTGGCTGCACCCAACCGAGCGCCCGAGCTGGCGGGCGTTCCTCCAGGCGTTGCTGACTGTGGCCTCGGGGCTGGCGGCCGAGCCGCCCGACATGATGGCCCGGGCGAACAGTGCTGCGAGAGGGTGGAATAATCGTCCATAAATAAATAGTAGGAATCATCCGTAGTTTACTGATGTCTTCTTCAGACTTTCAAGAAATGAATTTTACAAGAAGTTGGGGTGCAAATGGCAACGGTTGCCGTCTCTAACACAGCTGGCCGACAAACGAGAAGTTGAAAGTTATAATCAACTAGGGAATTTCACTCAGAGAGAAGCGAAAGACGTCAAGAGCTCGGTAGCGACAAATTATCAAGCGTGATGAGAACAGGTACTCATGCATGCCAGCAGGCAAAATAAGAATACTATGCATAAGAACATCCTTCATTCATTTATTCCTTTGGCGTGGTAAGAGAGAGACGAGCATAGGAAATGGGCAGAGGACAAGGTTGGCGTTTGCTCCTTGGAGAGACACAACGCCTGCCTTCTGTAGATAAAGTAACCGGGAATGAGAAAGGATATGCACTATCACATCTAATTAGAGCACACACATAACTATGCTGCATAGCACGGTATTGAGTTCACAGAGTTTCCGCCACATTATGCGATAGAGAAAGTGGTTCATTTTTTAGCCATCGTGGCAGGGGTCTATGGAGGCAAAGCGCGAAGTGCACCCCGTGTGCTATGCAAAGTGAATGCACGTTACAGAAAGCAAGGTGATCGAAATTATTCCGCAGCCATCCACAGCGGTGCCTCTTTCTCTCTCCCATCTTACACTCCCTCCTTCATCACATCCTCATGGCAGGGTTGAGGTGTCCACCGAAAAGCGAGGCAGTTACTGCGCCTTTCATTTACTGATAACCAATCTTTTTTTTTACTTTTTTTCATCAAAACGTGACCACCGCGTCAAAGAATTTATACCGCGTCCTACGGATCAGCAGACTTGGAAGGACTGAAGCAGGCCGTGAAGAAAGGAAGAAAGATGTGTCGTAGTGGAGAACTGCTAATGATCTTGGTCACTTTGGGAATTTCAACGGGCACTGACACCAGAAAGCAGACTGGCTTCTATTGCATTTCACCTCCATTGAAACGAGGAGGCTGCGGCCGCGTATTCTTCCGGTATCTTTATGGCCATCACGCGAAGACATCACGCGAAGACCTAACACGAGAAGACAGCCGAATTTCATCCACGCATCCATGTCCCCCGCAGCTGATTGCCGTACAGGACGCTGCCATGGCGGCGGCGAGGTTGGAGTGCAAATGCTTAACGCTGACATAAAACTAACCAGGATCAATCGCACAGCGTTGGATTAGATATTTGTGAGCGATCTACTTAGTGCAGACCGCCGCAGTTCCGAATTTAGCGGCGCAGTTCAGTTGTCAAACTCAGCCGCATGACACTACCACCACCCCACAGTACCTTGTCGCCCTCATCCAGCGCCACATGGCGACAAATACAGACACGATGTTTTATTTCCCCCCACCATCTCTCATGCTTTCACCCCACCTTTCCTCCTGGTTGTAAGACCTGTGGTGGGCCCAGATCCACACTTTTCCACTACCTTTGGGAATGTCCTTCCCCAAAGGCAGTAACCCCATCCCCAATCCCACTCATTCTTCCTGGGAGGCTGCTTTATACGGACCGCTCAGCCCGCCGGCCAGAAATGGCTGGTGGATCGGGCTTCACGTGAAGCACAAGCCCGTGGACTCCTGGACCAGTAGGGGACCACCCTGGAAGATTTTTTGTGTGTGTGTGTGTTTAATAAAGTTGTTTCCATCCATCCAATTGTCATGTGGCAGTGATAATAAGTACAGTGATATAATTTTTCACAGCCCTGAAGTATTTGTCCGGGCAGCATCCCTCTCATAGTATGTGCCCAGGAGAGCGTGTATTGTCTCAGCTGTCACCGCTATTCCTTTACAGGATACAGCAAGGAACCGGGAATTTATTTAGTTTTTGTCGGGCACGCAGCTTAGCAGCTTGCGCATAAATCGGGACACCAGGCTGCGCTGAGCTCTAGAGCCTTCAGTGCTACATTATTACTCTTTGCTCTGTGTGTAATCTAGAGATTACTCACCGGAAGATGCCGGATTGAGCATGTGGAACGCAACGGACATTGCTCCAGCACCGAAGCCCATCAGGGTCACCCGGGTCGGGTCCCCTCCGAAGGAAGCGATGTTCGATTTGACGAACTGTAGCGCCATCTGCTGGTCCCAGAGCCCCATGTTTCCCTTGCCGTTCTCGTCTTCGGTGCTCAGGAACCCTGCAGGAGCAGGAACAATAACATAAGTCTGGTAAAGAGCGAAATGACATCGTGGTGCCGTGCCACAGATACTAACTATGAAGAAAGCTAAATACTCGAAGGAGCTAGGGATCCTGTTGCTGCTGTTGTTGGAACAGTGCAGATTTTTTTTTATTAGGGAACCACTTAGCGGGAAAGCCCAGAACATTACATTTTATAAATAGTTAGGTTCCACTGATCTTGTGGTTGATTCAAGTAATTCCAAAAACTACACACCCCACCTTTTTAACCAGAAAGGCCGCCCCATTTAACACAAAAATGCATGCTGATCGATACACTCCAGCTTGACGATACGTTTTCGGATCCACAAGTTATGAAATGCGTCCCGCTTAAAATCGCTGTCATTGCATTTGTAATCAATCGAACACACATCGAAGCGCGCTAATTAATGCATTTCGATGATATAATCAGCATTAAGCGACTGTCATGCACCTTTCGATGGTCATGTATCTACTGCACATGAGAATGTGGTTTTCGCCTGAAAGTACTGTTCTGCAGGAGGTTAAATATGCAAGCATGCGGAAGTCCTTCCATCTTCCATACGGTGGTGCTTCTCTGCAGGACGCTAGGATATGGCTGCCGATGTCTTAACGCGGGAGCGTTAAAGGCCCCGTTGCTCAGAAAATCCGGTGTCGCCGTTGTCGGTGTAGATGTTGTGAGCGAAAAATCACGAGCATGACTGGCAGGTGGCGCCCAAAGAGCAACCCAGGAGGCAGGTTGGCCACATAGGTCACGTGACCATGCAGCACCATCACAAACTGCCCAACGGATAGTGAGAATACTGCCCACTGTGGTAGGTGACCATTAAATTAATAATTGGTAGCTCGTTGGTAGCTCGAGAAAAGCAACATGGCCCGCACAAAGCCCACCGCGGGGAGCGCCTGCCATCCCAGGGCAGTGGCGCATCGTTTAACCGCTGCACCACTGCGCTAGGAAGAATATGAGGACTCCCAGGGATCTATGCCTGTATAGAGTAGAGAGTGACCTTCTGCATATATGGAAATTGCCCCAGTACGCTATCGAGTCATACTCTTAAGGAAGAGGTTAAGTGTCCCCTGCAATCATCTTTTCCGGTCCGGTGGGCAGGTCACGTCGCAAGGTCACGTGACCGCAAGGTCATGAGAGGTTGCTCTCCGGGGACCACCTGCCAGAGCAATACCCATGATTTTTCGCTTACAACGCAAACGACGACAACGCCGACACTGGACTTCCTGGTAAACAGGACTTTTGACGCTATCGCGTTAGTAAGGAATGAACAAATAACGCTGTAACCACTGTAGACCACCGGGGCAGAGCTTAGTGGTTAAAGCATTTCGCCTAGCATGCAGGAGGCGCCAGGCTCGTATGTCAGAGGCTCATTTCGTACCGGTGGGTGCCTGGATGTGCATTTTTACAGTTGTATGCCCGGCGGTGGGCTTGCGGACGCTGACAGCGGTGCAAAACTGAGGAAAGAACTAATAACAGCTAAAGCTGCAAAACAACTTCCAACTTCGTAGAGAACAAGCGCTAAGGAAAGAGCGTGAAAAAAAAACTCTCACAAGCTGCGTTCACAATGTGAGAAAACTATTATGCGATTTAATGCTACGGCATACCGAAAACTCCGAGCCTGTAGTTGACCACGACGAAAATGTTGGTCACTCCAAAACCGTAGCCGGGCCGGATGTCATCTTTGCCACCGCTCTTGAAGTCAGCTCCGGGAAAGAATACCACGACAGGAAGCTTTGTGGCCTGAAATTGTTAGCAAAAATGCATCTTTACTGCAACTCTTACTGTCACAGTCGTTCTAGAGTTAGGGTTCAGTCTTTTTTTTCCCCCATAAACAACGATTTAAAGGTTCCCTGATGCAATTGTTTGTGACCAATTTACGCTAAAACAAAGCATTTCCAGGACACCATAGAAAATGGAGGTAGTGTGCTATAACAGTGAAAACACTTTGAAGCTTTTGGGTACGTGCACAGCGGAGCTTCCCTTGCATCGAGCTCCGTTATGCAAACGGATTTCGGTTCTCCAGAAACTATCTGGCAGTAAAATAAATCCTAATTCACTGCAGTTTTTGCTACCTACCCCATGCCTCTTTAAAGCAATCTTCCCTCGACCATTTCTCAAGGCGAATATTCATAAATGTATTCCGAACATTCTGATAGGGTCAAGAAGCACCAAATAAGGCCTCAATTACGAGTACTTCCGTAAGGAGCGCTACAGAAACTGATATGAAGTGCGCTGACGTAAAATGTGAAACGAGCTGTCCTTAAATTGGAAACACCTCACACTGCCGTAAGCAGAATCTTGAAATTGCGGCCAGCATGTTTCCTAAAACTTGTATAATCATCGTGGTGCTCTGCAATGCTCAGTGCGATTGCTGTTGCCGGGCGAAAATCGGTGCATTGGTATGCGCCATGATGCGGAGAAAGCAGAAAATAATTCAGAGCACGTGCTCGCGGTAGTCCGCCACCGATTGCTGATCGCGCTTCTATCTCGAAGCCCGGAGAAGAGCCAGCCCGGCGGGAAGTGTCTTTGTCGGATGCTATCGGTCACTGTGCCCCGCGCAACTGGCTGCCCGTCGTAAGATCCAGGGCTGGGGCCTCTTGAGATAACCGCTGCGATATAGCGCTGATGGCTCTCGCCTTTCTGCTGGCTCGTCTCGAAGACAGCGCGACAGTCGCCATATTTGCATAAATGCGCATGCACAAGGAAGCAAAAGTAAAGAGAAAAGAAACCCGGAAAGAGCGTCGAGATCGGAGTTGCGCTTGAACAAACAGACGGACAGAGATAGCGCGAGGTTGAAAAGAGCCGCATGTTGAACGAGCTCTTCTCGAAGGGTAACGAAGGAGACCTCAAAGGCGCGCATAAAAAGAGAAAGAAGAAGACAGTGTTCCTAAAACGGCATTCACCACGGTACCTTGGCGTATCCCGCCGCGTGGGTATGTATCATGTTTACTGAGGTAAACAACAACAAAACGGCAACGCGTTGTGAATCGCCGGTTCTTCCGGTGGGCGACGCCCTTGTCGCTATGGGACAACGGCGTATATGACATTCGTAGATCATTATGAACACGGTGAATGTCGCCTCAGAGCTTTATTCCGTCTCTTTAGATACTTGCACAAAGCACTTGCAGCAGGAAGCCAGCCGAAACTAGTTCTGACCATAATCGTTTCCACTTCTGCTTTTTTTTTTTCAAATGCCTCGTAGAAGCAATAAAGTTTATCGCTAAAATGCGATCAAAGGTCACATTTAGAAACGGTCGGGAATTCCTGGTTGGCGAGTGTTTGCTTCGGCTTGTGTTGCTTCTAGAGATAATGACAATATGGAGCTCAAAGCTACAAGTCATTCATATACTCTAATCGGGCCCATGTCAGCGCAGCAATTAGTAAGCAGGTTGTCGCCAGCGGAACAACGCCAAAAAATTGAGGCTATCGTTTTGATGGTCGGATACAACTAAAGAATGAAGCAGCAAATGCCCCTCAAAGAAGACCCTCCAGCCAATGGCGTCCACCGATTTTCACGACGCCGCAGTTAATCCGTGGTTATAATCCCAAGTCAAGCTAAATCAATCTCCGGTTAAGCAAGCGTGCCGAGGGATTAACAACGGATTAACCGCAACGTCATGAAAATCAATAGACGCCATTGACTGGATGGCCTCCTTTGAAGGGCATTTTCCGCTTCGTTCTTCAAATGAATCCTGCATTAAATGTTGCTTAGCATCACTTGAACCGAACAAAACTCGAAATATAGGGAATTTGACGGTGAGCTTGTAACATGCTCGATCTTTATGTTTCTTATTAAATTAATCTGCAAAGCTTTTCTGGATGAACCGCCGACCGGAACCTGCGGCTTCCAGGTGAACCGGAGCTTGCAGCTACGCAGGAACAAGTAAGTTCATGTAGCTAGTTCGAACACAGAGCATATTGTCGCCCAGCAGCCTTGAGAGCTGCTGATGTAGAAAAAGAAGAAAAACTCGCTGCCTGCAGCCAAGATCGCTTTAGAGACCAAATTCAGACAACTAGTCACGTCTCTCATCAAGACAGAACGGTTAGTAACTAGCTAGCGCGTTGGCTATCGTGTTAGTGTTACTGTGACTCGCAATCGGACAGCAGCAAATAGTGAAGAATACGTGGAGAAATCAAGTCAATGGACCTGGCTCCTTAAGTTGTGGCGAACCCAGGAAGCCGGTTCATTTCCTCAAGAAACCACAAAGAAAGCATGGTGCTACCTTACCTATCCCCTATTGTAAATCTGGGCACCGCATATTTAGTGCATGGAAGAGCTCCATGACCTCTAAGGGCTTTAGCATATAGCGTGCGTTTCTCCAGTATGCTTTTAGGGAGTTGACCCTGCGGTAGGGGACGCTGAACTCACAGGCGTAGCGAAGTACGTGGCCGGCACATAGATGTCCAGGTAGAGGCAGTCCTCCTCGCCGACGATACTTTCTGACGGGAAGCTCGTCCACTGGAGACAACGCCGGCTCACCGGTTGGTGGCTGTCGTACGATGAGCGCTGGTCTATGGGCTCGGGGCGCTGCGTCAACGAACGATGACAAGTGCCGTTAACGATCTGTTACGGTTTCTCTTATAAATGTAGGCTTAACGAGCCCACACAAACAACTGGCTGCCTCGTTGCAAGAACATTCAATAACCTGGGCTGACAGCAGCGCGGCAGTACGTCCTGCGATCACGCAGTGTATAATGGAAACAGTGTAGTATTAAGAAAAAAATAACAGGGCTAAACATGCAAGCAATGAAAACCTGGAAAAAGCATATGAAACAAACACCAGACGTGGGTGAGTCTGAAAGCCAAATAAAAAATAGCAAAAATCTTGTGATGGATGTCGCTAGCGATCGAGTGGACGTTCCCCTTTGAAAGTGACGACAGACGTATGTGGATACATTAGACAGCTTTAGCATAGCGGAGACTGACTTAAGTAGATGGATAAGGAATGGCTGATGCCCGCTGCGCATGCGCAGTGGCAACTGTGTGGGCATGTGCACTTTAAACACGAATACACCTATATGGGAGTAAAACGAGAGTAAGGTGTTAGCGCACTCCCTTTCTAAAGGGTGTGTTCCCCAGAAAACAACTTTACTCCCTTTTTACTCCTTTCTCTTTAGAGTCTGGGACGCGCACCTGCACCTGCGCATGCGCAGCAGGCATCCGGTACACCGGTATACGTCTGATACGTTCTTCCGCTGACGTCAGCAACACTGTAAAAGATTTCTGTTCAACTTGTGCACATGTCAGAAGCATGAAGACCGATACGAAACCGTGAAAGACTTTGGAAAGACATTGAATAGATTAATCCTTACATAAAAAGCGGTGATGTGAACTCGAGAAATTGGATCAAGAAAGTCGTTAAAACAGTCAAAAAAGGGGCCTTCGGTGCAGTAACACGGACGAAGCCGAAGCACTTTTTTTTTTTTCGAATCTACCATCAAGTGGCTTACAAGGCAGCCCTGATAAGTGTTAGGATAGATTACTCTTAAGTTAGGAAGAATTGGGACGAAGACATACGGTACCATAGAGACTCCTTTTCTTATCTTACTTGCATCAAATACTAGATATTTCCTTCATGAACGCGAAATACCTTTTAAATTTTTTTATAAACACAGCTCTTTGCCTAAACTGCAAACCGAACAATGTTTGGCATTTGGAATGCTCCTTCGTGCATGGAGTCACTGGCAATGTTCGGAACGAAAAACTTCGAAGAGCATGACCTATGAAACTGAGTCGTCTACGAAACAAGCACATAACCTCGCTTAGTTCGCGAGTCGGGGCAAGAACTGGTTGCAGCGGCGCACATCATGTGAGTACATAAATTGAAAATCAACCTGAGGTATTTCCTTGTGCCCACAATGTATAGCGACATAAAGCATAACAAACTTGACCGTCGGGCCAGTTAAAAATCCCGAAGAGCTTATCTTTTTTTGCCTTCTCCAACGCTTTGAATTTCCACACGAACTCATTTGGCTGTAATCGCAAAAGCACTTTTTCTTTTCATGCAGTGTTCTTAAAACTGCCGTGACACCTAAAAATGCGCATAGCATTCCTTTGACACAACTCCTCGAAGCAACACGCTTAGGCTGGACCTTGCTTGGGCCGTCATAAACGAAGCTATAGGCCCTTTGTTTTACAAGCGCTGTTCGGAGCGCAGTTGCAGCAATGATAACAAACGACGAACCAGGGGAGGGAGTGGGCATTAGGCTCGGCGCGATGCATAATAAGCGTCGTGTAAACGAACGACCTCACTGCAGCGTGTACACACACAGACACGTCATCATAACACGAGCAGTGGACGATCCTTCCTTTGCCTACCATTAGAGTACAGAGTGCAAAGAAGCCCGCCTTCTGTCTGTTTTCTTGTCCCATGTTAATATTTCCAAAGAAAAAAAAGGAACTGATATTTTGCCCGTATCTTGTAGCAGAGCGACAAAAGCGTTATAGTCTCTCTACATTGGAGATAGAGAAAACTAGTGTTCTTTTTTTAAATATTTACGGAGAGCTTGACACCATCGATGAAGCTGCCTATTCCAAGAATCATTACCTCTTTCTCCATTCCATTGACCCACAGATAAAATGCCTACCACTCGGGCTTTCACGTGATCTAGAAACAATTTATTATCGCCTCCGTCTTAATGTTGCATTTACGAACAGTCTACGATACCGCTTCAAGCAAGCAGATAGTTCATATTGTGACAAACGCGGCTCATTTAAGTGCCTCTCACAGTGGACTCTATATTAGGTCTTTTATGCTCCTGCAGACAGCAGCGACGTGCAATGATATTGTAACGTGGCGGCCAGCCGAAGAATGAGGCGTGATGAACGAGGGATAAGAGATGATTTAATGGCTGCTGGCCTAGCGCGAGCGCTCCGTCCCGCGCCACTGCCAGCTTCGTCTTCTTCGTTACATTTACCCGGGGCCACCGAGCGATCGTCCCGATCGTAAACTGAAGACATGGACGAAGGGATGCGTGATTGAGTGACGGGTTCCAGGGCAGAAAAATGGCAAGGTGGTGAAGTGCTGGCCACCACGGTGGATGAGATAATAGGCGAAGGAGTTCCGGTCCACGAAGCATCCGGGCCGTAGGGCGCCAGGAGCTCACGGCCGAGGCCCTTGGACGCACCGAACGGCAGGGGCAGGAGGGGCGGTGTCCTCATGTGTGGGCAGGGTCTTGGGTCGGTCGGGTCTTGGGTCGGTCGGGTCGTCGTGTCTTGTGGTCTGGGCGGGGGACGGGGCTGGGGTGAGCGGCAAGGTCGGTTCAGGTCGGGCGGGCTGGGGCACGGCAGGCGCAGGACGCCGAAGCTCCGGGATCAGGATGGCGATGAAGGGATCCCAGCACCTCACACCAAATGTAACGTCGGCCAGCCGAAAAATTAGGCGTGATGAACGATGGATAAGATATGATTTAACGGCCGCTGGCCTAGCGCGAGCGCTCCGTCCCGCGCCACTGCCAGCTTCGTCTTCTTCGTAACAATATTCTTATTTGCCTGTTTAGACGTTATTGGCGTTTTAGACAAACTCTTAATTGCCCGAACACTTGGTTACCCCGCTGTTCATGCACAGAGCTTGACTTCAGTCTCATCCAAAGAAGTGATCATGCAGTGAACTATTGCGTTGCAACCCTCTACAATGATCGCCCCCTTTTCTACCGCCATTCTTCTACCTTTACTCCCATTCCCTCCCCTACGCAAAGTAGCATGTCGGCGAATATTCACACCGGCTAAAATCTCTGTTTTTCATTAAAGAGCTATCTTTCTCTTCCTCTCTCTGTCTACGCGGAAAATTGGCATCTGTCATGTTCATGTATGATCACCAATTTCCGTCATCTTCGACTTTTTAGACATGCCCAATTAAAGGTTCAGTTCCGTACTCTATGCCGGTCTCTCCTGCATAGCTTTAATTGATTTACAGTTTGATGATCGATCCTTGACGCACCACGCCTGCAGGATCGACGCACTGCGAAAGACTCCAGAGGCACTACTTCAGCTCGGCCCTAGGCTGCTTTACTCTCTAGCTCCCTCCAACCCCTTCTATGCTCTGTACTTTCGAGGCAGCTCTGATCAACTGCGTTAGAGCTATCCGGAATCCTTAACGCCAGATTTGATGTCGGAATAAAAACATTTGTATCTGTAATCGTCTGCAAGCATTTCAAGGCTGATACTAGGCTGCCATTCTTCGATGCTGGGAGCGCTACGCCATTAGCACGAAATGAAGTTTTGCACTATGAATACTGTGTACCACAAGTCAATAGAGTACCGATGGTTCTCTTTCTTATCCAAAGATGAGTAATTAAAAGAAAACAAAAGAGCAGAAATGGCCTATTCATTCAAAGAAAACCTCGCCTGCTCGACCAAATCATTTCGCTTCTCTCCACCTACAAACACAAGTTGCTTTCTCTCTTGTACGTAACATTCAAAAAGAACTGAAAAGAATGCGAGAAATGACACGTGGCGTTTTACTTATCAAAATACTGTTTGTGCTATTGGAGACTTCGAAGTATAGTCCACCAAAGCGAATTGAAGTAACGCTTCTTCATAGCTCTTCAAACATCGGAATTTCCTCATTTCAACTTTGTCCTTTTCCATCTGTATATTATAACATCAGCGTGAAAAAGCTTTGAGATCGCTGCGGCGACCCGCATTGGAGCAGTGCGAAAGCAAAACGTACGCATACTATATCGACGTCCGTGGCTGTTCTGACGTCCATTTACTATATCAACGTCCACGGCTATTTTGTTGTCTGAGTGTATATTATCGCGTTTTTTTTTTGTTTAATTAATTAAATTAACTATACCTCATTAACCAAATTTTTCACATGGCAACATTTTATCACGCACTATCTGTCGAAATCACGGTTTCACACATTTACATTTAGAGCACGACGTAATCGTGCGGACAAATCTTCGAACACTTTTGGCTGACGCAGCATAGCCATATAATGTTTTCGCATTAATAAATCCCCTGCATCCTCTCAGAGTGCAACTTTAAGGACCTCCGTATCACCTGCGCATGGCGACAGCCTTCATTTTAAGTGGCCCCCTCTGCACTCTCAACTCGCAGCCACTGAAGGAGGATGGTAGCACGAGCCTCGTGAGCGAGTGCAAAAGTCGGCGCACGGCCCCTGCAGCTCGAGATAAGACGCGCGCGTGTACCTGCCCTATGGGCACACATGGAACATTCCGGCACGCGACACGGGCCATTCAAGCAAGGCCCGCTGTCTCTATGCGCGATAAGGGTCCAAGAAAACGGCGCGTCTTCTTAGACACAAGCGGGGCGACAGAGGAAGAGGCGCGAGGACAGGGAGGGAAGCCTTGTTCAATCATTAAGGGGTCTCACGCACACAAAGAAGAGAAAAGATAAGCCGTATCTTTGCGCGGACGTTCGCACGCGCGTAGACAAGTGAAAGTGCCGCCGCAGCCGCCGCTATAATCTCTGAGGCCCCCCCGCACTCTTTCAGATGAGCTAAATATTACGTAAGCATTCGCCACAGGGCCGCGCGTATCGCACGCAGCCTGATACGAATCCTTTAAAGATGTCGGAGCGCTAACTTTGCACAGATGCTCACACACTGTTTGATTAGAAGGGTGCAGCATAGTGGAAGGCTAGGGTTAGCGTCAGCCAATCAGAGGCCACGACTTTTTTCCCGATCCCCGATTTGCCGGTGTTCTCGTTTTCGTGATTGGTCCGTCCGTGCTCCCTTGGTGGCCTTGCGCCAGAGCTGTAGCGCAACGGCTTCCACAACGCGGCGCGGATTTAGCCGTACGGCGGCAAACGTTCAGTGCTCCGTGAGAGCGCAACGTTTCACGGCTGAAGTGGCTCGATGCCTGTATAGAGCCCTGCATGCAGCTCAACAGTTCGATTCAACTCCTGAGCGTTTAGACATTACTTAATAGGGCGTGGCTTTTTGCTCTCTGGTGCTCACAATCGAAAAGCAGGCTAATGTTTTCATATTTTTAATCAAAAATGCAAATCAGGGCGTCCACGTCACATTTTAGCCTACTTTCTTTCGAGTCCCAACTTCGCGGCACAACTGTGTGCATTCACTGGCAAGGGTTGACCTGAATAAAAATCCAGGCGCAAGCCCACCTTGATAACAGTAATGATGTCTTTATAAGCGCACACTGTATGACCACGTAGTTAGGGGGGAAAGTATCCCACAGGTCAGCTTGGAAGAATCAGAAGAAGATTGCCTCGACGAATACGGGAGCTTCTTCAGACGATCGGTGGGAACGCGTGTCTAGTTCACCGCGTGTGCCTACGCAAATTGTTTTACGAGCGCTCAATTCGTGATGAATCGTACTCTTTGTCGCGTATCTGTAAGCACAAGTAAGGAAACGGACAGGAGAAAACGCTTGTAGGGCACCCTAGTAGTCTGTGGTGTCGTTTTACAGTTGCCGAAGAGGTATAGTTTGAATTACTAAAGCTGACTCACTACCTTTGGGCCGTTTTACCAGGGCAACATAGAGATACATTCTCAAAAATTTCAGAGAATTTGCAGCTGCAGCAAAGGAAATGAAAAAAGGAAGATGACTTTCCCTACAGCTGGCTCCGGAAATATGTAAGTAAACTCTGTGCTCATTGTTTGACAGTGTAAGCAGACTTCATGCGAATCAGATATCTTTTTTCTTTCTTGCTGTTTTTGGTAAGAAAACATCCCCAAAAGGTGGCTACAGCCATCTTAACTAAATACGCCGCTGCAGGGCAGTGTCTCTGCTAAGGAGCTGACGGGTGCGCAACATAGTGACCCGCTCATATCATTGACAGCGGAGCACGTGAACAGCCGCTGTTGCGTCTGGCAGATTCCCAGGCACCGCGCCGGCGATGCCATTCAAAACCATGCCTCAAGGCTGGACGCGCAGCCTCTGGCATTGAGACTCGACGCACACTCACCGAGTTAAGAAGAAATGCGGAAGCGGCTAGGATATCAGCTCGAGCAGAACGTTGATGTAATCCTAAAAGACAGTACTTGCACGGGACCAAAGTGCTTACCGGCAGATTACTGGGCAGATTTAGCAGCGGTCGAACAAAAACGAACTCGTTGAAAAAGGCGCATTTCAGCACCATGAATACAAGCGCCAGCAGGATTTACATTAATTAATCTCTCTGACGTAGCGAAAGCTGTGCGGTTACGCGCGATCCTATGCCCTAGCTGCGAGATAAAATGAAGCGGCTTTGTGACGCTGTACCAGCCATATAAATGTGCCGTTGAACCACCTTGGCTCGCATACTTCATCAAAATTTAAAAAAAAAACGAAAAAAGAGCGTCTGGAGTCTGTTTTCCTTCCTCTTCAGGGTAGCCACGACCTGCTATACTTGCAGCACACGCGCCGTTCATGCAGTACACATCGTACGTACAATAAGCTTTTCTCTATCACACACGTATAATCACTCACGCACGACCGCCAGTATATTTGGCACGGGGCACGATCAGGCTTACGTGCACCAAATTTCTAAACAGTGTGTGCAAATAGATTCGATCGATTGATCTTTAGAGTCCAAAACTGCACTGCAGGCTATCTAGCCACAGAGCCACGTATTATGCACGGCGCTCCAGTGTTAATAGAGAGAAACAGATAAAGAACCCCCGCCCTGTTGCTAAAAGAAGAGCTGCCATAAAATGAAGGCTGGAGGAAGAATTCGTGACAGGTAGCACTGCCCCTGCCCTAAATTTGTTTCCCAAGGTTCCATCAAAGATGACACTGCGTCTTCAAACTCCACATATGTAGAGACTGATGGGTTAGGCTAGGCTAGGCTAGGTTAGGTTAGGTTAGGTTAGGTTAGGTTAGGTTAGGTTAGGTTAGGTTAGGTTAGGTTAGGTTAGGTTAGGTTAGGTTAGGTTAGGTTAGGTTAGGTTAGGTTAGGTTAGGTTAGGTCGTTAATTTGGTCTAGGCCAGTGGGAACACCATCCCACTGCTTGACTAAAGATTAGAAGGACATATTGTCCGTGTTATTCTTGCTTTGAGTAGCTGTATATGCATGCGATTTATAAATACTCATACTTTCATCTATGACCACAGCATATCCTTTATGAATAATAGGTTGTGTTCCACATTCAATATACCATATCCTTTAAGATCCACGGCTATATCTATAATCTCGAAGTGCGTTGGATGCAAAAGGCACCATGGACAAAGAGAGGTCGGCGTAAGGGCAGACCCCGGAACGTACGTACCTCAAACCTCCTTCGACCAACGGGGGGTTTGGCGTAGCGTATCCCCTGGAAGGCGTACACGGGCACCCGCGCCACCAAGTCTATCAATGGTGCCTGAATCAAGTTTCCTGTGACGACGCCGTAGTTCGTGGTCACCTGCTGCGTCGGAGACTGTTGCGCTTCGCACCGCTGCGCTACCAGGACCAGCAGAAGAAGAAACGGAAGAAGTGCAGCGGACACTGCTGGATGACCGCAAGATGCGAGCACAGACTTTGAAAATGCGTGCATGGCTTGACGAGCTCGGTTCGACCCGATCCGGGCAGCTAGCAGACGACGCGGATGCGGCGATGCGGAGCAGACGACACGCGCGGCGATGCGGAGCAGACGAAACGCGGCTCGTAGTGGACGGCGCGGCGCGGTCGGTTGATTGCGACAAGTGCCCAAGTGTCCGAGAACTGGAGGGGATTTTTTCTATTTATCCTTTAAATAGGCTCGACGTCTCAGCGCCGAGGTTATCTCGTTTACACTGCAGCAGTTTGGTCGTCCCGGAGAGGGGTGATCGTTTCTGATAACGGAGGGAAAGGCGAAAAGGCAGAGGCAAAAAAAAAGAAAGAAAAAAAAGAAAGAAGAACATGAAAAAACAGTTCCCAAGTGCTCTGTGACGTCGTCGATGCTGTAGGTGTCATCGTTCACGGCTCGCCCGCTCCATATCAGTAGGCGTGTGCGTGTGTGTACTCTGCGAAAGGTGAGAAAGGTACTCTGCGAAAGGTTGCTTGGCTCTGCTGCCTTATTGGACCTCTTGAAAGCTCGCATAAAGGTGCCTGTAAGACATTTTATTCAGTTTAACGTTTCGAATAGTGCTTCAGAGCTCGCCGCATGGACCTAAAACAAGGGCAGGGTCAGGGACCAGGCACCATCATTGTCAGAGAGAGTGTTGAGCCGTGAGAGAGCCCAGCTGAGAGAGTGAAGGGCAAGTAAAGCCCCTTCACCAACACATGACGAGTGGAACTTTTTTTTTTTGACAGCGTAGGTGCTAGTGCTCTTCACGATTTCCTTTCTACTATAAACCTTTGGTTCAACGGTCTGCACATTTCTGAGACCGCTCAGTGCAGCGGAGCGCGTTTGCTTAATGTCTACGGTTCAACTGCTTCACCAATGGACGAAGAGAGTCTCGAGCTAATGTGCAAAAGTGTAAAACTGCAAATAAATGAAGAAGAAATCTTTTTATTAGACAATGTAACCATATGCAGTCGAACACCCAGAGGTAGTCTACGTAATAAGCATGCGCATAACGGCGTCAACTCTGGGGTGAAGTCTCCGTGCCGCACAGACAGAAAAACAGCCACTCAGCCCAGTCAAGAATATGCTATCCAAGCGACAGACTCAACAGAGGAGCTGCGAGACATGGCAGAGAGAATGGATGGGGCGCACCTTTGAGATACGAAAGAAAGAGAAAGTAGGGTGTTTTGACTTTTTAAAATAGTCCTGCTACTCTCCCTGAAGCACGGGCTATAAGAGAAGAAATGCGGTAGAGGAGTGCAGCATTCGCATAAAGTAAAGAAAATGTGAAAAAAAATAAGATAATTATATTAAGGGAATTAGAGTTTAAGTATTTCAGGTGGTGACACAAAGGTTTATAGAGTTGGTCAAAAAAATCTGTGTTCGTGCTTGGTAAATATCATTTCCAACGCATAGCGGTGCGGCGAGCGGCTGCGCAAGGGAGCTGATACAGATTTAATTCTATATCCTGGCAAGCCAAAAGACTCTCCCGGCAAAGTTCGCTTCAATACAGGACCCAGTGAAATTAACTGGGACTTAGGAGCTATTATGCACCTGCTCGCTGAATGCGACTGTTACGGAAGAGGACCAGTTGAAATGAACTGAAAGACTTCATGACCTTCGAAAACACAGGAAATGCCAAGTGAAAAAAACAAGATGGAGAGTTTGCCCTAATTAAAACTGGTCATCATTACAGGCGCAGGCTGGAAGGTCTTGAACTTCCCATGCAATGTAGAACAAGGTTTAGTTTATGCAACGGAGGTGAAAGCAATGTTCAAATGATTCATCGAAATTATTCGTCTCTCAAAAATGCATTAGAAAGGGCGAAAAAGCTTTTCACATTACGTAATCCTACAGGAACAGGGATGGAGGGATGGGGCACTTTTTCACGTGATTTATAAGGCCTATTCGACAAAGAAGGAAGCAGTGGCATCATCTGAGCCATCATGAACATAACTGTCTTAATGCACGCAGTGTTGCAACTGCCGTATAATTGCATTCATAGATGCATCATCATCATCAACAACTCGTCATCATTATCAGCAGCAGCAGAACTTGGCCACACAGACCATTAGAGTACTCGTGCTTCTCTGACCACTCCGATCCGATCCATTCCAATACTCCAACCAGATAATTCAGTCTCCAGACAGATAAGTTAAGAATGTGGAGTCTAACGTCCCAAAGCTGCATGGCGCCTATGAGTGTCGCCGCAGTGAAAGACTTCGGGCTGATTTCTACCAGCTACAGGTATTTGATGTACACTAATCTCGCAGAGTACAGGGGTGAGTTCGCACTTCACCGCTGTCGATATGTATACTATACTGCCGCAGGGGTTTGGCAGCATACTGCAGACCTTTGTAATAAACTTTTTTTTACCTTTTTCTGTATATCTTGGACAAAGAGGCAACAATTCGCATAGGATAAACTGTAATAATAATGTTTTGCCGTATTATGGTGTTTGGGATGCGACCTGTATACGGTCGCTATAGGTTCTAACGCGCTTGGCCTATGACTAAACACCAACGCAAAAGAGGTTTACGCAGACCTGTCTGCCAAATTTTTTTTAAGAAAGCCATATTTACGAGGTGTCCTTTCTCAATCTACCGAATAGATGCTGCAACCCGCCAATGGAGGTGTCAAGCCACCGACAACATGGGCAGGGCACTTTTGCCCGAGGCGCATTAAACCTGCATACAATGCCTTGCACTCAAACCTACGCAGTGTCTTGAATAATTTCTCCCGCTTATTCTGTTAACTTAACTCATGTCTAAAATAATTGCTCAATTCTTTCCCTCTCTAAGCAACACGACGACAAAAAAGAGTGGGGCTGTTACCTCACTATTACTGTTCTATTGTGTGTTACTGATTTTCACTTGTTTTCAAATACATTTGGAATTTTTTCGTCTCTATCCGAGTAACCGCACGTCTTTCGCATTCTTGTTGGCTGACATCACAAGGAGGGGATTGGTTTTGGTGGTATTGAAGCCATAAGCAGCAAACTAATGTTATTTAGCACAGCTGTTCTTTTATCAATCGGCAATGATCCACATCATGCCTGCGGCATCGACAAAAAGAAAAAAGAAAAATACCTCCCAGGACTATAAATAAAGTTGTTACCAACCAACCAACCTCCCATGTCCTCCGCTATGTTTGGGTGTCTGACAGGATTCTCAATGCTAGGCAGTGTTAACTCAGCATGTGCTTACATTGTAGAAAATAGAAGGGGAGAGAGTTGCCGCCGTACGTAACTCGGTCGGTAAAGCACCGCACGCACCATAATGGGGCCCTTAACTCCAGCGCCCACTGGTGACTCGTTGTCATTTCCTCTTCTTTATAAAATTACGTTGCGTCTGACATAATGTCTTATTTACTTTCAGTCCCTAACAAACAATTTAAGGAACAGTAGAAAGACTACAGATAGAACGTGTACCGTGCCCAAAGAGAAACAAACGGACAGAAAGGCAACGACAAAAACAAAAGTTTCGTAAAGAGGTCCTCGTGTAAGCCTGCATTGGCGGAGCTAATTCGCACTCTGAAGTTGAAAACCAATGGCGCATGAGCCTCATTTTCAGAAGCCAAGTCACGTATAAACAAAAAGCAACTACTATCGCTCGAAGTTTAGTTCTTTATTGCGCAGTCAGTATATCTTAACACTGCGACGTGCTACGTTGACGTGCATACGGAATAGTGCCAAGTAATTTTCGGAGGTAACGTGAAGGCCCGTTATTGCGGATGTAGGCTATCCGATACATAGTCGAACCTCGTTATAACGAAGTTGAAAGGGACGGGGATTACTTCGTTATAGCCGTAGCTTCATTATAGCGCGTGTTGACCGAGATTCCAAGGTGAAATCGTCATTCCTTTGTTACATTCATTATATTGTTACAAACCGTTTCCTTATAACGAGTTTCGACCGCAAATGATTACGTCCTGCATCCCACTGTCTCGGATGAACGCATTTACATTCGCCTCACGCAAGTAACGCGCGCAAAGCATCTTCCTGTTCTTCCATGTAGGCTGCGTGGACGCATCCGCTCACAAGCAGGCTTGTAGTATCCTTCTCTGCAGATCACTCAACCTATAAATCACGTTATCACCGCTTAACGACGCCCCGTAGCTGAGAACGCAATGATGCGCGTAGGCTTGGCTTCGTTCCTTTGTTATCTTAAGTAGCAAAGCAGCAGAAAAAGAACGAAGGAGAACAATGTCGTCGAAACGCTGATGTGTGCTCGAGACTATCTACAGAAGCCAGACTCGAATCGAAGCCACTTAGACCGCATCACTCCCTTATCTTTTTGCATAACCAGCAAGAGTGGACACTTTAGTTTCGCTGCTGCAGGCACGATAGCGTGGGAAAGAAAGGCCAGGGAGCAAGATAAGTTGTATAGAGATTCATTTTCTTCCGTCGGGAACGAGTAAATCGAGCTTCGGTGCCATCAAGGCATCGCAGTGCCCTGAAGAGGGCTAGAAAGATCGTTGCTTCATTTTCGCACTGTACATAACTGTACATAAGACGGTGAACAATGAGAAGTTTCCTCTCCTCCAAACCCGAATTTCATATTCAAAAGAGCAAGTTTTCTTATTTTTTTTCGAGTGACAGACAAAACTCGTATAGTCGCGCCCACTTATAACGACCGCAGTTGTAATGAACGCCCGCTTATTACGAACAAGGATGGCACTACCGCCAAAATATGTATGTGGGCAATGGCACTGCGTCTCAGTTAAAATGAACAACCATGGCCCCACAACTCGGTTGGTGCGAACGAGGAAACGCTGTAAACTCGCCTCAGCAGTTGAAAACCTCGCGCGTAGACAGTTCCTAGCGCCTGAAGCTGCGCAATTTCCACAGCTGTTCCGTGTACAACGCCATCTTGAAAGCTGCAAAATATAAATGAAATGAAATAATGTGGAAATGGTTGCACTGCATGGTGCCACTGCACAGAAGGCATTTGCTGCTGCTTCGCAAATAAGAAGGCAAATAATGCATTGAAGGACACTTTAGCTTATAATGAAGGACCGCTGTGGCTCACGGGTTTATGGTTTCCGACTGATGAGCACAAAGTCGCTCGCCTTTGATCGCGGCCGTGGCAGCTATATTTCGATGGAGGGGAAATAAAAAAAAAATCGCCAATGTCAGTGCGACGCCTGTTGACGGTAAAGAAACACACGTGGTCTAAATTGATGAGTACTCTCCACTACATCTTTCCTCAAAGCTCAAAGTGTTTTGACGCATAAAAACCTAACACTTCTTTTAGCTCTTTACCGGGCAGTTAAATATAGTTCACGCGTTCTTTTTCGCTGCACGCCTGCAGCGAAGTAGCTGCTGCTGCCTGCCTGCACCGAACCCTTGACTTCATGTTCAGTGTTCGATAACAGTACACCACTGTCGCTTTCCTTCTGTGTTTATTTTTAGTACGAAAGCACTAATACGCTCACCACCACTACCAGCCAAGAATCTTGTCACGTGTGCCGCCCATGCGCCGTTGCCTAGCAACAGCAACGTCATGTAAAGCTAAAAGCTAAAAAAAAAGCATAACACAAAGTTACCTCCAAGTTTGGCCCAGCTGCCCTCGATTTTGACCGCGCCAAACACGATGGTCAGCTCCAAATTTGGCCCTGTCCATTGCCGAAGTTTGACCTTCGCGATTTGGCAATGCTTTCGCACTATAATAGGCTGAAATAAGCTTAAACCCTGACAGTTTTTGTTTTCTTTTTTCTTTCTTTCGCTGGCACCGCCATCTGTTCTTCCGGGATTCCGCACCGAAGAAACTGGGCTGCTCTTGCGATGTGCAGTGGCCGCGCCGGGCGTCACCGGGCAACAGCACGGTCGCAATTCAGGACGGACGCGCTCTCCCTTATCTGTGCATGCACGAGCGCGGAAAAGGAGCGCCGTCTGAGCAGTTTACACAGTAGCGGAAATCGGCGTGAACGAGACGCAGTGCGCAGGAAGGAAACGCCTGTTCGAGCACGTCGTTGTGTCGTGTTGCATACATATGCATGCTTTGCAAAAATAAATTTAGTCGAAGTTACACCGCTCCTGCTCTTGTTTCTTCCATCTCTTTCGCATGCGACTGTATCGCAAATTTTCGGTTCCCTGAGTGGTATAGAGTAGACAAGAGTAATGTTTCCTGCGCCAATCATAATACAGCCCCGAAGTCTTCACTATAGTCGGATACAACTCAAGAACGAAGCGGAAAATGCCATTCGAAGGATGTCTTCCAGCCAACGACGTCCACAAATTGTCATGACGCCGAAAATAATCCGCTTAATCTGTGGTTAATGCGATGTCAAGCTGTTTTGACGTCACGGCAATCAATCGACACCATTGGCTGGTGGGCTTCCTTTGAGAAGCACTTGCAGCCTCGTTCTTGAGTTTCGCATCCGAACCTCGAAGGCAGCTCAGACAGTGACGTATAGGCTTGATGCATGCTTCTGCGGCTAAAGCAACCGACCGGACGCTCAGAGATGCTACCGGTACAGCTAAGTGTATAAAGATAATCTGCGCTGCCGCAAAGTTATGAAGAGTTCGTAATGTCCCTGTCGCGAAACATCAAGGCGAAATTCACCTTCGCCGCACTGCCAACAAGTGAAAAGAAAAGCACTTTCACTGCATCTCTCATGAGGGAAATGTTCAGCAGGAAACTTTTTTTTTTGTTCGCAGCCAACAAATAATACAATATGTCACGTCACCACGGAATTGACACGCGCTTCGCGTCATGGGTGGGTGTCCTACGTCCCGCACCGGCTACAGCCGGATACATTTCTGGCAGGGTGAAGACTCAACAACAGTATATTTTCAACGTATCTTGCTATCTTACCCTGCTACTATGAAGAATAATCGTGGACTGTCCATCCAAAACGATAGAGAAAAGGCCTTACGATACAGTATAGAATTTCTTATGTAACGAAAAAGATGAGCATTCGCCTTAGCCACATTGTCATAGCTCAGCTCGAGACCTTTCTCGGACTGACTAATCTCGGACTTCTCCATCGCTGCGCCCGTTCCCCTCAGCCTCTCCAATTAAACTCACTTCTGCAATTTGTGCAGGTGGCAGCGTAAATGGGAACCGACTTGTGGCATCTGAATCATGAAGCAGGCATCCAAACGTGGGCCAGTCTTCAATGTTTTGGTCGCCAGTTCCGCTGTGGTGGGCGGGGTCGGGCTGGCGGAGGGAGCCGGCACAAAAGATAGCCAGGCCCACCTGCACGGACTGGCGGGTTGACGTCTTCGGGAAACGCGGTTGTCGGTAGCGTGCGGATACGGAGTTCAGAGTCTGGATGATGATTTTACCTTACCCAGGACCTCCACAAATCGTAGATGTGGTTTATACGAAGCAACCTGTGTGAACGGGAGTAGCGATCATGCTAGGGAGTCAGATAAGGCAGTCCGAGCAGGGTCTCGCGCTGAGTGATGGCAATGGAAATTCGGCTTAGGCGAATGCTCGTTCTCGTTAAAGTTGGCACGAATTTGTTGGCGTGCCTTTAGGGAATCGTTCCGACTTGTGCTGAATTCTATTAGGCCTTTTCGTCCCTTTAAATCTTTGTTGGGAAATTAGGAAATCAGGCGATTCATCCGACATTTTTAAAACGCACAAGCAGTTTTTTTTATTTACAAGAAGGAAGCGTGTAAAACAGTTAAAACAGGTGAAAGCGCCAGAGTGCGTATCATTATGCCTCATAAACATTT
The DNA here is from genome assembly GCF_055824585.1 of Amblyomma mixtum. Taxonomy (NCBI): domain Eukaryota; kingdom Metazoa; phylum Arthropoda; class Arachnida; order Ixodida; family Ixodidae; genus Amblyomma; species Amblyomma mixtum. Next base: position 1,458,326 of record NC_143016.1, on the reverse strand, counting down.
AAATTAGCGACAACAAAGGGGGACACTTCACCATTGTGTTAAAAGGTTAAAACTTAAAGCTGGGCGGAACTGTAAGTCTAACTACCAAAACACGAAGCTCGCGAATGGCCCGAGCGAGTAAAGCGGCTGCTGAATTTCGGATGCCAGGTCTTCCGGCGACATAGTCGGTGACGGTCCTAAGGGCGCTCTTCGGTTGTTCCCGTCACCGCCTTGACGCTGCGGCGATGATGGCTGGCTCTCTTCGCCGACGCTTCCAATGACCACGTCCATCAACTCTCGCGGGTCCGCATCCTGAGAGTCCGTCCCTGCTTCACCACCTCTAGCGAAAGGCGCAATGATCCTGCGCATTGGGTTCCTGGACCTCCATGACTCGAAGGACCGGCAGTGGAAGCGAACAGTGAGGAACGACCAGGCAATGTAAGCCGTGAGCAGGAGGCCGGCTAGGGTGACCAGGCTGGCCGCCTCCCAGATGTGTCCCTGCAGCGCTTGCCTCGCCGCACTGTTCACGCACAGGAAGCAGCTGAGTACGGCTACCGGTGTGAGCAGCGCGAAGCAGAACAGGTCACCCAGCACCGCCCTCTGAACCCGCGCTTCGGAGTGCAGAATCCAGTGGAAGAACCGGCGCACTGTGCTGGACTGGGCCGTAGTCGGGAAGCGGTGGTGGCATAGCTCGCAGTGGTCCACGTTCTGGGCGTTCAGCCAGCGCTCCAGACAGGAGACGTGCAGCAGGCCCATGGTGCCCGAGCACTTGCATAGCGACACGAGCGACTGTTGCTGGTCTCCCTCGTGGCATATGCGGCAGATGGGCCCGCTGCTTGCTGTCACGTTCAGGTAACCGGTCGGAGTCTGCGGTGGGCTACCAGTCCACGCCAGGTCGGGCTCGAAGTCGCTCACCGATACCGTTGCCTCTGGACCTAACGGAGGGAGCAGAACGTCCTGCGGCGGCACAATGACCGTCTTCTCGCACTTCTCTTCGCGTTCCGGGCTCGAGTCGAGGAACACGAGGTAGCCCTTTGGCGTGCACGATGGGGAGGGTTCGATGTCCGAGCACGGGTTGTGGCAGGTTCTGCGGCAGTTTGGAGACTGTGAAGGCGACGACGAAGAAGAAAAGCCGCAGCTCTGTTCCTCGTCGAGCATTGGAGTCTTGCCATCGTTCTCGCGGAGGCTTCGTCTTCGAAGCGCGCGGATCCGCGGTATCCGGACGTTGACCTCCCGTAGACGGGGGCGGTGACCCAATATACCAGAGGGCTGCGGAATTACACGCGCTTCCGTAGGCGTATCCTCTGTCAGTGTCTTGTAACCGTCGCTAGGCATTACACTGTCTGCCTCTTCCCGTAAAAAGAACACTCGCGTACGTGCACGACGTTACCGATACAGATCACAGGGCCAAGAAAACCGCTTCGCTTTGAATGGCACTTGCCGAAGCAGGCGCACAGAGCCAACGGTAAGTCGGTGTCATAGCTGGGCGACAATATTAGCTTGAACTGAACTGAAATGTTTCGCCTCGGTCCGCAGCACAACGGCGTGAGAAAACAGCTTACTAAACTCGTGATGTGTGACTAACGCTGTCAGTGACAAATCACTTTTATAGCGCGATCTATGTACGCACACCGTGCGACAGATGGTGCTGCAGGCTGATACCGTTGCAGATGAAGTAAGGTTCCCGCTGGCCTAAGCGATGCTGACTGAAAAGACCCAGCTAATCGCTAGTTTGATGCTGGCTGACGCTCTTGCGCCACGTGCAAAGTTCTGTGAATGTTTTTTTTTTTTCGTTCAGCGCCATCTAGTCTGTTCACACGTCTTATCAAGACAGGCACGATGGATGCTACTCTGGCGCAAAATCGCGGAAAGTAACAGCATGATTTTCATTTATTTCCACCGACGCGCATTTCAATGACGGACATCACCATTCCCACCGTGTATAATGAATTCGCCTTCAAGACTGTTGACGTATGGTATCTGCCCTGATCTCAGGAGTGTGAGTGCACGAGCACTATTGGCATCCAGTACAAGTGTTAAGGGAAAGGAGATGCAGTCAGAAAATGCGCAGCTGTATTCGGTGAAGGCAATGCTTTCATTGCAGCTTGAGAAGGGATACTTTGCATGTATGTGTGCATGTGTGCCCGTGTCCCTAGTTTGTCTCTTCGATGCCTCAGCAAAGGAATATATTGGTCTAAACGCTTTCCCACTTTCACAGCGTGTGCTCTGATGATCACAGACCGAGGAGGGTCTGGTGCGGCAGGAACAAGGGCTCTCAGGGCCCCTTACTTTGGAGCGCGTGATGAGAAGGAGTGTTCACGTCGTTCTTAATTCGGCCGTACACACTCGCAAATTAGAAGGAAGAAAGTAACTCGCTTGCACAACAGTAGGGGGATGAGACACTCTATGGCCCGGTTCTCGGTCCCGTGGGAATTGGCGTTGGTGTACTTTAATTACGTGTTTTATGAGCTTGGCTAACACTCACTGATCTCTTGTATAGTTATGGCAACAGAGTCGGACCCAAAGTTCTGAAGGCTGGAAGGCATTCGCTGCTGCCAATTTTAAGCACGAGATGATTTCAGCTCCCATTCCCGGCAAATTCAGGGGATCATCGTCCGAACCTGAGGCCGAACACGAGAGCGGGCTTATCCGAAATATTCCGAAACTATCCGCACGAATGATATCCAGCAGAGAGCAATGAGCTTCGCTTACCGCTGCCTTAGACCACCAGGCCATCGCTGCTGCCTCTCGCGGGGCAGGGAAGAGAAACAGTTTGCGAGCGCGATCTGTAGCGCGAGCTGACGCCATCTCGAGTGTGCCTATACACCATCTATATGAGCCGCCCTAGAATGCACTACGCTTTTTCTACGATGCATTCCATGCTTACGGCTCCTTTAGAAGTCTAGGTATACGAGGTCTGTTAGAAAAGTATCCGACCTTTCGCCGAATAAAAAAAACTGGCATAACTGGAGCGTTAGAAACCTAATAACCTTCAAAGTAGTCTCCTTGGGGCTCCATATGCATCTCCCAGCGGTGCTGCCATTGTTGGAAGTACTCCGAAAAGACCCTTTTCGGAATGAAATTTAGCTCTGCTGTCGTTGCAGCCATAATGTCCTTTCTTTTCTGAAATCGCGCTCCTTTCAATGACCTCTTGATTTTAGGAAACAGCCAGAAGTCGTAGGGGGACATATCAGGAGAGTAAGGAGCCTGTTGAACTACAGGAGTCTGGTTTTTCGCCAGAAAAGTCTGAATCAAATGCGAGGAATGTGCAGGAGCAATGCCGCGAGGGATGCGCCAGTTTCTTTTTGACCTTAATTTCGGTCTCTTGCGCCGCACAGCACCACGTAGGCGATGGAGGACATCCCTGTAGTACTGTTTAGTCATTCTTTGACCCTGTGGGGTGCGTACTCGTGGTGTGCCACACAGAGGGAGTCAAAAAAGCAGTCAGCATCACTTTGACATTGCTGCGCACTTGTCGGGCCTTCTTTGGTCTTGGTGACGTGGAATGCGTCCTCTGTGACGAGTGGGATTTGGTTTCCGGGTCGTACCCGTACACCCAAGACTCGTCACTAGTGATTACGGCGTCGGTGAAGTCAGGGAAACTGTTTGTGGAATCCAGCATCTCCTGTGAGACTTCAACACGAGGCTACTTTTTCTCCACCGTCAGCAGCTTCGGCACGAATTTCGCCGCAACTCTGTCCATGGCCAAATCTTCGGTGATAATGGAATGTGCAGAAAAATTGCTGATTTCCACCTCTTCCGCAATTTCTCGGATAGTCACACAACAGTCCCGCATCACCACAGCGTTCACTTCGGCAATTACCTGGTCATTTCGGCATGTTGATGGCCGGCCGGAGCGTGGCTCTCTCTCCACGGATCTGCGGCCGTCTTTAAACCAGTTGCACCACTGCTTAATCTGTGTGCTGCTCATAGCATCATCACCGAAAGCCGTCTGAACATTTCCAATAATTTCCACTTGGCTATCGCCAAGTTTCTGGCAAAATTTGAGGTAGTAGCGCTGCTCCTCTCGCTCCGCCATTTTCCTTGCAACAAAAAACCGACGAGAGCACTGCGCACTCCCTCACTCAAACGCTGCTTCCCAGCGACTGACGCTATCGGCAGGCGGGAAAAAATTCGTGCATGCGCACGAGGGTTCAAGGTCGGCTGCTGTAAGCGCGCTTGTTTCATATCAATCAGGTGTTCACAAAAAAAAAAAAAATAAAGTCGGATACTTTTCTAACAGACCTCGTATACTGTGAATTTTAAGCAGTAAGCTTTATTTTAAGGTTTTGGGAAATTTCGCAGAATATATGAGACAAGATGCAGCTCAATGGAGTACAGTCTAGCCCGTTTATAACGAAGCCACTTATAGCGAAATAGCGGTTATAACGAAGGAATTTCAATTTCCCATTCCCATTTTTGCATTTTCAATACATTTTGGGTCCGGTTTTAACGAAGTAAATAAGAGCGCGTCAGCGAATATAACGAAGAGATTTAATACCAACCGAAAAATAATCTGCCAATCAACACATTTTTGCGTCCTTGAGGCTATTTTTTCCGCGAAAATAAGAGCAAAATGCGGCTGACGGCGTCCTTTCGTGGCGTCGTCTGCTCTCCTGTGGAGCGAAAGGTTGCTTCACTGCATCGCATGGCACTCCGTCCTTGAACGGCGTCACGGCGTAGAGCGGTAGAGCACGCCGCGCAGGGGTAAAATGTAAAAAAGAACAGAGACGATTTTTTTTTTTTTCGATGACGTCGCAGAGAGCGGCCGTCTTGGCCAATCGCGGTTCTCTATTTCTCCTTGTGCCTGCGGGTCTAAGCCACATGGACTTCGTTTTCACCGACGAAGACCTTGTTGCCACCGAGGACTTGACGACTGAAGAAGTTGCCGGGAGTGTCATGGAAGAGACCCTGGCGGAGAGCGCCTCCGACAGCCAGCGAATACGACGATGCTAGTTGTGCCCTAAGCCGGTCACCTCCGCAGCGGCCATCGCAGCTGTTGACACGCTACGGATGTACCTTTGGAGTCCGAAGTTCGACCAGATCTTTGGTTCGCAGTTGGATGGTATGGAAGCCGCAATCCTGAAGTCTGCACTCACGAAACGTGTTCAAGGGACGCTGGACGAGTTCTTTCAGCGGCAGTAAATCGGTATGCCGATGTTTGCATTTTTTTTTCGTAGTCCGCATATTACGAAAAAGCGGATATAGCGAAGTGATTTCCGATTCCCGCCGACTTCGTTATAACCGGGCTAGACTGTACTTACGCATGTTCGGAGTTGGCTCAGCGATAAAAACGGTGCGGTGTTTGAGTTGTGCGTGTACAGCTTTTCGTCAAGCGAGAGTTATTCCATAAATATTTCTGCACTTCACTCGTAAACGTCGCATCGACACGCGAATTGGCATTTTTGTACAGCCTGCCTTTATAAGGTGCGCGCGTTGAGATCATACTGTGGCCATTATACGTGACGCTCGGCACTTGCGGAACTGCGTGAGTCATTCGGTATAACGCGCGCGTGAGGCCTAACGTCAATCCGCCTCGCGGAGGGCGCACGTTTCGAAAAGGCTCATCCTACTTCCACGCAATGACGGGAAGACGCGTCGGCGAGCGACAAAAATCGAGACGGATACGAGGCACAAAGGAAGGAACGGATATGTCACTTAGTGGTGCGAACATCTTTTCATCCTGCCGCTATCTGAAATGGGTTTGCTCTGGGCCGAAAGCGTCATCGCCGACATACCACCAACCCGCATAGCAGCGAGGCTGGCTCGTTCGCGTCTCGTACGCGGCCAGGAAATGGGATGTTTAAGTAACGCTCCGTAGCCGTGTTTTCTCAAGGAAGAGGCCCGCTGCACAAATGTCAGAGGCGCTGACGTCACGTTTGCCCAGCGGAAGCCCATTGCTCACCGTCGAAACTGACGTTGTGGGAAAGCGCAAGTGTTCCTCCAGCAATACAATATGAATCATCGAAATGAGTTCGTCTGAAGTTCTCAGAGAGAGGGCTTATACCGTGTGGTCAAACACAAAAATTAATTATATTCATGCTGTTGAAAATATTTATTGATCAAATTTAGTATGCACCCTCTGGTTGGGATCTCTATATATTTCAGGATTCCTTCGCTCGTAGCTTCTTCGGCGGCCCTGTTTACAAGCCATTATTTGTACCAGGTCATGCAGAGGTCGTCGTCAACGGTTTCGAGGAAAACGAAGTTAAAAGAAGGCTAGGGAAATGTAATAAATGAGGAAGGGGTTAAGCTCTTTTAGTTAGTCAGTATGTTTACTTGCGAAAGCAACACACATGGCTAAGAAAAATACGTGTAATGATCGCTTCGGCATTAATTTCTGACCCCTGGAGTTCTTTTCCGTGCACTGAAATGACAGCAGCTTGGCACTTCTGTAAATGTTCTCTTTAGTGCTGACAAAGGTCCGAGCCCTGCTGAACGCAGTGCAGTGTCAGTAGCACTTTTAAACAGGGTGGTAACGGGAAAAATAAGAAAACAAAGCAGGAGCCGATTTACGGGACGATCATATCACAAATCTGTCACAAACGGATCCCTTAACCCCGCTTCAATTGGTCGACATGTTCGCCAGTCCATGGCAGCCAATAGGAGCGGTGCTTTGTGACCATTTTATGACTGTATTGAGATGGTGATCGCTCCGTCATTCAGCCCCAGAACTCAATCACTGCTGTCGCAAAAGGCAGCAGACTTAATTCAGAATAACTGCACACATTCTGTGCGCACACTAGTAAACAGCATATCAAACATAAGTAAGTACCACTCTTAAGACAGCGTACAAAGCCACAATCAAGTAAGTATCACAAATAGTATAATGACAGGAGTCATAGCTATTGTAATTTGCATACCAAATCTGCGGAGCAAAGAAGAAGAAAGAATAATACGTAATATACATACAGGTCTTATGATATATACTCAGTTATAAGGCACACATAGCGCAAATCATAAAAAGGCAAGAAAAGAAGGTATTCCTTCATCATAATACGTGTTTTCACTCCATAAATGTACAGTAACCGAGTGCCATTTAGTATAATTGCGATTGAGTAGCCGAGGCGAGTATTTGTTTCAACAACCTTGCTTGAAAGATGGTTTGGTTTTGGGGGGTTTAACGTCCCAAAGCGACTAAGGCTATGAGAGACGCCGTAGTGAAGGGCTCCGGAAATTTCGACCACCTGGGGTTCTTTAACGTGCACTGACATCGCACAGTACACGGGCCTCTAGAATTTCTCCTCCAAAGAAATTCTAGCCGCCGCGGCCGGGATCGAACCCGCGTCTTTTGGGTCAGCAGCCGAGCACCATAGCCACTGAGCCACCGCGGCGGCCCTTGCTTGAAAGAGTCTGCTTCAACAGTAAAAATGGGAAATCTGCCTGACAGCGAGTCAGTGAAATTAACCGTGGTTGTGAACTCATATTAATTAAGACCCTGAAGGCCTGTTCAGCTAGAGCTCACTGGCTGAGCAGCTGTGCCGAGCTTTGCCAATATCGCTTATATTTATATTTAAATTTATATATAAATTTTATATAAATAATTTTATATAAAATTATATATAAATTTTAAATTTATATTTCGGTCCCAGAGCAGAATGATTGGTTACCATTGTGGGCACATGCCAACCGACTCCCCGGCCTCAGTCTCCTGGCAAGCTGTTCCTACGAACACCCAACCGTCCCAACTCTCGCTGATTAGGAAGACCCACACGGAATAGATCGCCCGTGATGTCCAGGACTTAAGATGTCACCGAGAAGGACAACTAATTACTCCCTCCCCCCCCCCTTTTTTTTTTTGGAGGGAGGTGGGAGAAGTTTATTCTTTCTTTCTTCGGCAAAGAGAAAGTTTATACCGGAGATTTCAACGAGGAATTAATCCTTAACTCGTTGCGTTCATGATTTCGTTATGCACCGCTTTGTTATAACTAGATCTGACTCATTTCACTTCGTACTCTCATAACACCTGCGCCACGCTTGAGCCTTACGATGACCTTACTGCTGGTACGGAGGAAATGTGTGGCGGTAGTCAACTTTTTAAGGCGATACACATTTTCTTCGCCTTTGAAAAGATGTAGACAGGGACACAAAGCGGTTTAGTAAGACGCTGGAATGGTATGGAGTAACCATTGCTGGACTTTTACGGAAAATATAAAACAGTATGTGAATTTCCACCCTCGTTGCTTAATTGCGGATTGTCACGTTCTATTTACTTTTTTTTTTGACCGCAGGTTACTTCAAGATACTTCGCCGAAGTAATGAGCGCCGCATCAAAGGCAATCTCATCACCGGAATTCCCAAGCTGTAGAGCGTGATTGTTGCGATCAACCGTCCGTGATCTTCGAATAAAACAAACAAAAGAGTTCTTGTTACCGTTCCCCTCCGGCGCAGAAATTTAATGGTCTCTGCAACGATAAGATACCAGATAGCATGTGGAAATACACCGTAGGATCAAATTCCCTTGAATAACAGGTTGTCAAACATTTCTGAAGGGCTGTAAAAGGTACATTCTTCCGCACCTTGGTCTGCCGCGTCTGTGTAAAGCACGTCAAGTCGGCCAGCATATCACTGCTGGAGTGACGCGGCCCGAGCTTCTCTGCGATCTTGATGATGAGTTGGATGGATGTTGCGGGGGAGAGGGAGAGTCTTGATGTTGGCCCTGATGGCAGGTGGGAGATTGACCACCGAGGATGGCGGACGGAAGGGAGCGATGCGAAGTCGTTCGAGGATAGAGCGGCCTGCGGAAGTTAGGGAGAGGCGTTGGCGCTTGGCCAGGAGGGCCGCCTCAATGAGCTCGTCAACTGTGTTGGAGACAATGCAAACAGGCGTGCGCAGAGTGGGGGGCAGAGGGTGCATTGGCCTCCCTAACAAGCATGGTTCTCTGCTACCCAGAAAGCGTGAACAGGTGCTACCATGAACATTGTCTTCCCCCTCTTTTATAGAGAGGCCTTTGCACGTTTCTGCACATAAAGGGTAAGCTCGGACAGTAGCTGTGTCTCGGGTTCCCGCTTCTAAAGCGTATTTTTCGAACTTATCTTCATATAAGGTTGAGCCGGGAATAAGAAGAGTTGAAACAAGTTTAAAACAATAATTAACTGAGAACACCGCTCTAGAATAAGTGCAAGATATTCGTTCGTTCTCGTGTGGGTTTACCTCTGTGCTCAGGCAAATTAGATTTTCAAGGGGCGGTCCCGTTTGAACCATTGGACCATATATTATTCGACTTTTTTAGTCACAAAAATGAGCTAGGTTCAGCATGGTTTGCAAATTTCTCGCTTGGGAGTGGGAAAACGTTGGAAATAAGTGGGAAATAAGCGCCCCTGACATATTTATCTCTTCCCAAAAGGAGTACGGGCTCCATCGTCAAATGCATGCAAAAAACACACACTGGAGAGAGCGCGTGGTTACGAGCGCAAGCCTTCGAAACCGAAACTAAAACTTGTTAGTAAATTTTGTTTTAACGTAGTTTTTAAAAATTTGAATCAAACCTCAAATAAAAATAATAAAAAGTAAAGTATAGAAGCAATAAATTCAGTTTAGCGGCGTAGTAATTCACATATTGCACAATGCGTGCTTCCTTTTCAACCGCGAAAAACCTATCCCTGCTGGTAACCTTGAAAGCAACAATAGCGGGCGAAGCAGTGGTCTTGAACATGTGCTTGACTGTGGTTGAGTGATGCTTGACGTAGAAAGTGGTCCTGTAAGTTTCATTTGTTATTGCTTTCATATCTCACGCATTTGTGACTAGATCCCAGTAACTTAGCAGCATACTACTGAACATGTTCTCAACTCTGTGAGCGTTTTTCGGCCCCGCTTATGTGCAGTTTTCATTCTACCGTGCGGTGCTGGCGAGGATCCGAAAAACGACCAGCTTGTCAATGGAATGGACCTTTCATCAAAATCTCTGTTTTCTTTCAGCTTATATGCACTTGAAATATTATATTTGCACTTTGCTAATACTTCTGATCAGTGCTATTTGCCTTTGCCCTGACGGCGTCGGTGGCAGCTGGCATTTCCTTGGGGCCACATGTTGACACTAGTTTCGTCCATTGAGCTAGTTATCAGTTAAACAAATTAAGATGTATGACCATTCATTAAAGGTAGGAAAATCAGGGTGTGGCAAGGCATGAAAGTTTTTCTTGTGCCTTTTTTTTTTCGATGGCTGTTTAGCCTTCAGGAGATGTGTTTCTTTGGATGGAGCCAGCTCTTAGCTTCTCAGTGAACAGGCTTACCTAATATGCTTTCCTTTGTTTTTTTTTCTCCTGACAGCTGCTTTAAGGACTCGCGCAGTGGAAGTGGAGGTCGAGAAGCCATCAAGATGGACTTGAACTTGCTTGTACAACGAGGATCCGAGAAATTGGACAAGGCGAATGTGATAAAGAAGATTAACACCGCTTTCCAGCGTAAATATCGCATTCTTTGCTGCGATGGCGATTACCAGTTTTAGTTTAAACTAGGCGACTGAAATCAGCGGAAAACATTTTAGGGATGCACTTAACGAAAACTGCTGCCATGTGCTTGCCCTGCTATATGATATGGTTTGCTTATGTGTAGAAAGTGAGCTGGTATGCAACTGCTGGCTAGTTGTCCACCGGGCTGGGGCGCTAATGCCGCATTCCACGGCAGAACATGAGCAGAGTCAATAAGCAGTGAGGAGCAGAGCAGTAGCACAGCGGGAGTGCAACTGCTTGCTCTCCCATTGAAACGTTCTGTGCTCTCCGAGAGCAGATGCGAAGGCGAAGGTGTATCGTGACTGGATCGTCTACTTTCCCCAGCATCCTTTTTGGCGAACATGCTTGCAGTGTGCGGTCAGTACGGCGGTGAGAGTAGATGCGTGTGACGTTCCCTGCCACAACCAGCCAAAGCCGTGCATATTTGTGCAAAAATAACCTCTCTTGCGTTTCCGTTCGGTGGCCATTCACTGCCATAGAGAGTGATGCAAACGCTAGGAAAAGTTGCGGATTACTTCATAACCTGCGTGCAAAATAGATGCTGCATCATATTCATGCACTGCACTCGTTATGTAGAAGTTACAACTTTCGCATTATTAAAGCAAACCTTTCTCTCCCAACCCCATTCTCTTAACTTCGCTGAGTGGCTGCTGCCATCTTGGCCAATATGTGCCAAAGTATAATGCGACATGAGTGCAATGGAGCACGCATTCCACATGTGTTTGTGACATGGTCGAAACGTTGTCACTTTAACTGTCAGCAATTGTCACAGCTGTTGTCCAGCGTCTCAAGTACTTCCGCGATTCAGTAACGCTTTCCCACCGCCATTTTGCGCTCACTCAATGGCAGAGGCTGAACACCCGATGCCAAGTCATTCGTGCCTTCACTGCTTTCAGTGGTATCAAATTCAGCTGACCATCACACGAACTTCGGTCCTGAGCTGCCATTGCTCTCGCACACAAGTTGAGCCAAAATATTCTCGGCATTATGGTCAAAATGATGAAAACACGACTAAAAAAATAGGATATGACGCGTTGCATCACGTGACTTCCTTCGCACTCTGCCTTTCGTGCGGGAGCAGCTCCAACTGCTCACGACTGCTTTCTGCATCGTCAAACTGCTCCTGTTCTGCCATTGGATCACATTGCTCCTGTTCCTGTTCCCCCATTGAAACACAGCTACTTTTGAGAGAGCACTTTTGGGTTGCTTTTGTGTGCTTCTGTTCTGCCAGTGGGATATGCCATGACTTATCACTTTGAGCGAAGCAAGCAAGTTCACATGGGTGTTAGTTTGAATGTTTTATTGTATAAGGTCTGTTTGCCTGAGGGTAGCTGCTAGTGCTTCATGTATTGTGCATTTTGCCACAAGATGTTGTGGCATTCTTGAGAATGAAGCCTTAAATCTATTGGTATGCAACACAGATAATGTTTTCAAAGTGAGTTTCTTACTCACTGCCATCCTAATGAACTTCTCACTTACCTATGTTAAGCATACACTGATCAGAAATCCATGTTTATACTAGGGTGCCTCGGCATCATTGCCTCACATGTGTTTGATATGGATATATAATTGTGAAAACATTTTACGAAAACCATTTATGCAAGTAATGTTTGCTGATTGGTGCCCATAAAGTTACCCATCACAACCCTATGTGACTAGGGTTGATACGTACCAGAAGCTAGATGCACTATGGCACAGAGAAACCTCTGTTGGTGTGTTGTTTGGTGCCAGCCTGCAACAGCCACATGGCTCACTTCAACACGCAGTGTGCTACTGGGTTCCTGCAGTCATCATGTACTACAGCATGGGTGCCAAGTTCACATGACATCCAAACACAGAGTGACAACTGCATACCTTCATATGTGTCACTGCTTATTGCTAGTTATGTAATCAAGTAACTCAAAGTGCTGGTCTTCATGAGATGCCATGTTGGACATAACAAGACGAGTCTCTTAGATGCTACCTTAAGGAGCATTAACTTTTGGTCAAACGTTATCTATGGAGGTCACAAATCAGTACATTTGTTCCTGAAATGTGTGAGAGGGACACCAAAAGAATTGGAAATGGTAAAATATAAAGTTAAGGTTCTTTTTTTGATACTAGGCTAACTTACCAAACCCAGTGTTTGCTAAAGTTAAGCCATCAATTCTTGGCCATTTCAGTAGGTCATCTCTTCCTTTACTTTGCCTTTGTTTTGCTCTACATCTGCGTACCTTTCAAACTCATATGTGAAAAAATCTAATTGAGAGCTCTTGTTCACTACTTTTGAACTCACCTTCTCATTTCTTTCAGTTGGATACGATGTTGTTGCCCTCAATGTTGAGATAGGTGCAAAGGAACTTGGTGCAAAGAACAAGGCAAGTCCCAAGCCTGCTGTACTGCATGGTTGTTCTTTTTCATGAAAAGGTCCAAGCTCAGGTCACTGCATGTGAAAGAGAAATTTAGCCTTCTATCACATTAGTATTTCTTGTTGCCAACTTCCTGCTTTGTATTTTTGGAACAAATATACAACTTACTCACCCAACCTTCAATTTCTGGTCAGTATGTTTAGCTGTCTTGGAGTGATGGTTTTGTCCTTTATGCTACCTGGCTGCTGCATTATATAAAAAAAAAGGAATTAGAAGGATGAGAAACCCAGTGATGAACATAGGTTGCATGCTTTTTTTTTTGTTCACACCAGATTCCAGAACCTCCTCAGTACTCGCTGAACCAGCCAGAGTTCAAAGCAACTGCGCCACGGAATCGAAGGCTCAGGATTCTTACAAGACTGACAGCCACCTTGACAGACAGTATAGAGTCACATAGGCTGGTAAGTGTTCATCTGTGCTTGACTTGAGTCTTCTTGGCTTTGTGCATTCCTTGTGAAGAAGCATTCTTTGTGAAGAAATTGAAGCTTAAGAAATCCCTGCAGCCGGATTCATTTAAACCCTTTCAAGTACAATGCCGTATTTCAGATACACTAAAAATTTTAGAAACCATGGAGAGATTTCTTAACCTTACAAGTTCTATTACCAGCTTAAGGGGAGATGTGGGCGTTGAAATGGTAAAAAGACGCAAAAATATTGAGTTTGTAAAAGTGGCATATTTGGGTTTAACACACTCCAAATTACCGGTCTACAAAGTTTCAAGGTCTAATTCAACCTCTGACTACTAAACAATCGATATATTTCGCACCCCCAAAGCACGGAAATGGCAATTTCATAGCAAAATGCGGCAGCACTTCGCGCCTGTCGCTTCCTGCAACCATGACCTCGATGGCCACCGTCTTGGTTTTGTGTGAAAGCTGACGCTCTCCCCTATATCCTTCTGATAAAGAAAACGTGGTCTATCTAGTTTGACCATGTTTCATTCACCGGAAAGTTGGCATAGGTTGGGCTACGGAAGTCACTGTGTTGAGCACCAAAATAAAATGGCAGTTATTTCAGAAAACCCGTGTGTGTTAGTGTTTAATGGTGTTTTAAAAATAAAATTTTCATCAAAATCAGGGTGACAGAATGCTTTTGATATGCAGTAGATTATGCTTCAAGTTATGTTAGTGTGAAGAAAGCAGGGCATTTTCGAACACCCTATTGCACCTTGTATATTGCTTACTCCCAAGCCAACATCAGTGGCGCTGGCTATGTCTGCTCAGGCAACCACAGTGTGTAATGAATTGAGTTTGTGGCTTTGGTGCACACTTTTTCTGAAAAAGTAGCCTTGACCCTGTGCACCACTCTTGCAGATTGTGTTTTTTGTACTCTTCTGTAAGGGGTGATGAAATTGTTAGCATATCTTTTTGCACAGTTTCTGGCTTGATGACTTAATATCTAATGCTTTGTTAATATAATTGACAGCATCACTTTGTACAACTGACCAGCTATAAGATTTTTTCAGTGTACTTTGACTTTTGCCAATGAATGTGGCGCTCGCCGTTCAAGTATAAAGAGAACATCTTTGTTGAAACCAGTTTGTCAGTGGATCCTTGTGTGTTCTTGCTGTGCTTACTTGTTATTTGTTTGCATTCAGTTTCAGTCCCCTGTTGCCAAGAAGTATGACATCATAGCAGTCTCTGTTACTCAGGAAAAGATGTTTCAGGTGAGTTTCAGGTGCCTTTAAGGTAGAGTCTGTCAACAACCAGGGTCTCTGAAGTTTAGCACCACACTCTTATAACACGACCATACCACAAGTAAAAGGCCTAGTGTGCCAGATGCTGTGTTACTGGTGATGAAAGCTGTAGGTGCTTCTCCTGCCTGAATGGCATATGAGGGCAGGTATTCCTTGATGCCATTGCTTTTCTAGTGTTTCTACTCACTACTTGAAATTGCCTGAAATTAATGGATATTGTTACGTGACATCAAGCCAATGAAAACAAGACATGACGGACGGTGATGACGTAACATAATGGCTGCAGGCTTGGCGCTAGCGCTAGGCCCACCACTGCTTGCTTTGTCTTTTTCTAATCTGCGAGAATATGTCGTGTCATCTACTGTAAGGAAACTTAATATTTAAGATTCTCATTCTGTACGTTAGTACATCTTTGCTTGCTATTGTTTGAGGAGGATAGTCTTTATATTTCCTTCCACAGTCCTTGCGTGCTGTGTTGTGCGTTTTATTTGTTCTGGTAGGTGTAACTGCAGTATTTACACTGAAATTCTTTGTTCTTAATCAATTTTTGCCACAGGTGACAGTAGTGTGTTTTGTTTATTGCATAGAAGAACTAGGCTAGTAACTGGCATAAAAATTAGTCAAGCACTATCATGCTAGCACATGTCTCAGCGTGAAAAGCCTGTGCAAGTTGTGCATAGTGCTGACATTAGTGATGTTGTGTTCAGGCTGTCTTCGGGTGTCATTTCTTAGCAGTCCAACACTTTTTATTGCAGGGCTCATGTGTTAAGTTGTGTCAACTTTAATTTCACTCTGACTGTAGTGAACAATATATATTCTTTGCACTTCCGCACTAGCTAATGCTGCTCTCAGGTTGAATGCTTTTAAACTTTTTATCATTCCTAGCTGTTAACATATCGAAAGAGTTATCTAAAATGAAGTTTTTTTGCACCAACTCATATACCTTCATTTTTGACAAAACTATGCATGCTGTGTCAAACAGTGCTGGGTGCCCTTGTTCTGTTTATTTATTTATTTATTTATTTACAATACTGCCAGTCCCAGCAGGGACCATAGCAGGTGGGCGAACAAAAATGACAAACATGATACAAATTTGAGCAGTGCACTCTGGAATTAAAAAAAAAAAGTGAATACAAATCAAACACAGGTGAACAGTAAGGAACAAGCAAAATAAAAGAAAAGGTAAACATTAGCAAGGAAAAAGAAAAATACATGTCTAGGAGTGGGGTGGAGCATTGCCATAAGGAATTCAATTAGAGCACATGGGAACACAGCAGCGGAAAAAATAAGAGAGACTTTCTTCACAATTAATTAACAATCTAATGAAGTGATGAAAGACGGTTGAGTATGTCAGTGAAACTGCTTTATTCGGTAATTGATAAGGATTCTATCCGTGACGTGAACTGAGATAATGTGGTTGCAGTTATGATTGAGGGATCAAGGCGATTCCATTCTCTGATCACGAGGGGAAAGTACGAATACATGAACGTGTCGTTATGGCATGAGTATTCTTTTATCGCGCGTGCGTGTTTATGCCTCGACGGGCGTGATTGCGAGAAAGATATGTATTTTGATACGTCTATCTTGTAGTAGTTGTGCATCAGGTGAAATAAAAATTTTAGTCGTGCTTGTTGCGCTCTTGATGATAGCGTCGCTAAACCCGAAATCGCCGCAAGGTTAGTTGGTGAATCTGTGCGCTTATATTTGTTGTGTATAAACCGCAATGCTTTACGCTGTACTTTTTCTAGTTTTGTTACATTAGTCACTGAATGGGGGAACCAAACTGTGTTAGCGTATTCTAAAACTGGTCGAACGAAAGTAGTATATGCTAGAAGCTTTGTCGATGTGGGTGCAAGGCGCAGACATCTTCGAAGAAAAAATAGTTTGCGTAATGCTTTCGAGGTTATGCTAGCAATGTGCGCGTCCCATCTGAGGTCAGAAGTTAGTGTGATACCTAAGTACTTATGCTGGTGAACTTTCGTCAGTATTCTGCCATTAACAAAGTACGGAAAATCATAAGGCTGCCTTTTTCTTGTTACCGTCATGCAAACAGATTTAGTCGTGTTTACCGTCATTTGCCATGTTTTGCACCATTCGGTTATTTTGTTCAATAAATCGCTGAGTGAAATGTGGTCTTCGTAGCTGTTAATTTTTTTATAGAGAATGCAGTCATCGGCGAAGAGTTTGATGTTAGAATCGATATTGTTGGTTATGTCGTTGATGAAAATTAAAAATAACAGTGGCCCCAACACGGATCCTTGAGGTACACCTGATATGACAGGTACTGTCGCAGATTCCATGTTCTGAAACAGTACGAATTGTGTCCGGTTTGATAAGTAATCTGAAATCCAATCTAAAATTTCCCCATCCCCGATGGCACCCCGTAACTTTGCTATTAATTTGTTATGACAGACGCGATCGAATGCTTTAGAAAAGTCCAATAATATAATGTCAGTCTGGCTACAGTTATTGATGGCGAATGCAAGGTCATGCACAACCTCTGTAAGCTGTGTGACGGTTGATAGCCCATGCCGGAATCCATGTTGGTTTGATGATAACAGATTGTGAGTATCAAGGAAGTTTGTTAGGTGTTTAAGGATGACATGCTCGAGCAACTTGCAAGCCGTGCTGGTGAGAGATATTGGTCTATAATTCGATGGTAATGTGGTGTCTCCTGTTTTGTGTATTGGTATAATCTTTGCCTTCTTCCAGTCGTCGGGTAAAGTTGATGACGAGAGAGATTTACGAAATATCAGACCCAAGTATCTGCTGCACCATTCTGCGTATCGTTTCAAGAAATCGTTTGGGATATTGTCTGGTCCGGGTGATTTTTTAGGGTCAAGCGTGAGTAATAGATTAAAAATGCCCGCATCTGATATGATTAAAGGGTCAATGCGTGATGTTTGATTGCCGTAAAAGTCCGGGAGATTACCGTCATCTTTTGTGAAACTTGAGTGAAAAAAACGTGTTGTACGCATTAGCATTGTTAGCTCTATCCTCAGGAGACAAGTCGGATAACGGTTTTTTAGTTGGGCGGAAATGGTTCCAAAATCTATGCGGGTTGTTTGTCAGAAAGTTAGGCAGTGTTACATTAAAATAGTGTTTCTTGGCCTGTTTGCCTATCTCTCTGAACTTTGCGATTGCGCACGCTAGTTTTGTAGTTTTAGAAGGACATGAACCATGATTTTTGATAGAAATACGCAACCTTTTCACATGACGTTTGGCGTGGATGACATTCCTTGTTACCCATGGACTGTTTCTTGTGGACGCTTGGTTTTTAGTGGAACATGATTAGTTATGCAGTGTGAAACCATAGTCTTAAAATGAAGCCAAACCCTGTTAATATTGATTGAGGGGTCGGAGACCATTTCACTGAATGCTTCAAATTCATGTGCGAGGTAGGTTAATATGCTGGCATCATCAGCCTTATCGAAGTTCAGTGTCGTCTTGACATCAGATCGTTTTTGTATTGAGCAGTCTAGAGGTAACAAACATAATGGTATGTTGTGATCAGAGATGCCTTCGATGATTTCTGTCTGCGCTTGGTGTACTGGAAAGTGATCACTGATTAGTATAAGATCGAGGACATTGTTTGCTGATCCTTGCTTGCGCGTTGGTTCTAGGATAATTTGGTGGAGATTAAAGGAGAGCATTAAGTCAAAAAGGGCTCCTGAAGATGATGATGTGTGTTGCATAGTTATCCAGTCCACGTCCGGAAGGTTAAAGTCACCCATGAGAATAATTCTAGTGCTGCAAGCATATTGTTGAAGGAAGTCATGAATGACAGAAATGCACTCATCTCCTGAAGAGGGGCTCCTATACAGACAGCCTACACAGACAGTAGTATTGTTGCAGAGAAGTCTGCAGAATACGCTTTCAGCACCTGACACATCTGGGAGCGTAACAAACGGCAGGGTTTTCTTTATCAAGAGAGCCACACCACCGCCACGGGAGTCTCGGTCTTTCCGAATGACTGAGTAGTTGGGTGGTGCGATTTCATGACTCGAAATTTCTGGTGAAAGCCAAGTCTCCGTGACGGCGACAATATCAGGTTCCCGATAAATTAATAGGTTTTCTAAAGACTCTACTTTGTTTGCTATGCTCCTTGCGTTTACATTTATGATGGTCAGTGCTTTAATCGCGCTCTTCCCCGTGTCGTTGTGTCCCCGTGTGAGTACTTACTGTATCTTTGCCTTTTGCACTCAGCACCTCTGCAACCAGGGCGAATTTGACATAGTCTGTCTTACTCTTGACGACCGGCTGCCTTTTGTGGTGAAGCGAACACAGTATGGAGCGGTGAGTGGCTATGAGTTGCTCTGAAATGTGCCTGAGTGTTGAATTTCCTGATATAGATGCCCATTATGTCACAGGTGGAATTTTAAGGTAAAAGCCTTTAATGGCTCATGCTCGCAGTCGCGTCCGTCCGTGTGTTGGAATCGTGCCAACTGTGCCCTGTCCTCCGCGCAGCAGCGCAACCTCCTCTCCCCTTTAGCAACCAGCGCGCCGGTGGGGGCACAGCTGTGCATAGCAACCATGACGTCACACAGTAGCGGAAGAACGAGTGCGCGCGTGTTGGCGGTGGCAGCTGCACTGCCGCTCCTTCGCCAGACGTCTCATTGCAGTCGAGTGAGTGAGGCGCATGGCTCCGAAGCAGCCCAGTGATTCGGCGCCAAGCGGTTCGGGGAAGCGGCAGCAGATGCCGTATTCCCCCAACACCAAACACCAGAAGAGCAAGGAGCGAATACGCATGCGACGGCTGAACATGTCACCAGATGCGAAACACAAGGTTTTCGCCATGCACACTTTAGAATTTACAAAGTGTCTTTCGTAATTTTTGCAAAGCATAGGAAGCTAGCAAGATATGAGAACCAGTGGAGTGTAGCGAGGCTTCGTAATTGTTGATGCCCTTATGGCACCTTTGTTGTGGTAATGCCCACTCGTCGCGTGTCATCATGCCACATCTTAAATTGACAGTGAGGAGAACGCTATTAATATTTTTTTTTATACCAAAATTCGATAGTTCAACATTTCATGGCTTTGTTGCCACTTGGCCGGCAGCGAAAGAAGCATTTATTTCTAAGGAATTTGGATTCGAAGTTGAAAAAGTTTTTGCTGCCGCTCTGATTCAAACTTGGGATTCTCTTATGATGACACAGGACTAAGTGACGTGAAACATGATGTGCACATGACGTGATGCAGACTCCGTGATTTCTGGCGGCCAGCAGTGCGGAGAGCAGTGTGGCTAGCAGCAGCCGAAAAGAAAGCTACCGCCGGCCGCACGTTGAAGGCATCTATCGGCTATTGCGGCCGTCGCTACCATCGCTTCGTGTACGTTTGCACCGACGTTTTGCCAGCGTTAGGATGGATCCCGTTCTCGAAGTCGTCAACGAAGTTCTCGCAAATAGACACCTTTAGCATACCGTGCACCTTGTTATGGTTAGCTGAGTACCGGGAGCCCGCCTACTGCCGGTGAGCAGGCGCTGATTGGTCCCGATGCTGCAGGCGCACGTAGCTGCCGGGTACGTGGCGCCAACTGGTGACGTCAAGGAGATTTGCGCATGCATTGGCTGCGCCTCAGTAATTTGTGACTTCTCGTTTCCCAGTGTTGCTAGACCAATGCACTGTTTTGTCCTATGACGTCATCATGCTTGTACTTGCGAGTTTGGCCTGTGGCGGCGATACCTGTATTTTGGTTCTTGCTCTTGTCTACGTTACAAGAGCTTTGTTGTCAGTATGAGTGGCGTTTTTGTAATCAGGAGCTGGTATTCTGTCGATGCAAGCCAAGTTCAATTTCTCCTCAGTGTCCCTTTAAAGCTTGACTTATTTTCTAATTTTATTGTTTGAAGTCCTTTTCTTCTACTGAAAATAATTGATTTCGTCAATTGTATTGCTTCCTTGCGCAGGCCACAGGCCGTGGGCTGTTCTTTGAGATTCAGTATGCCCCATGTATCCGAGATGAGACATCGCTGCGGAACACCATTGCTAACTGCCAGACTCTCATACATGCAGGGAAGGGAAAGGTAAGGGTGCAGTGTCTCTTTCTCAACAACCATCCGATTGGTGCTGCAGAATTTCAGACAGCATGGTGTGCCAAGTGTTAGCCATTGTGTAGAAAGCAATGGTTTGTGCTGATCAGGCTTATTTGGCATTGTGTCTGTGGAGAACTCAACAACAGCTCTTGCAGTGTTCGGCTTGTCAGAGAATTCAGTTGGACAGATTCCATCCTGTAGAGTTTTCTGTAGGCACCTGTTTTCCTTAGAAAACCGAAAAGCTGGACGAGGTGAAGCAAAAACAAAGTGATCACTTTTGGATTAATGGAAGTCAGCTATGTAGAGCTCCCTTCATGGCAAGTTAATGAACTTTTCTTGCGGTGGAAACTCTCATCAAAGGTGTTTTTTGCAGGGGGTCATTATATCAAGTGGAGCTTGGATGGTGAGCGGCAAGCACTTGTTTTCTATTTGTTGTTTCTTTTTATTATTTTGTCAGAGCCAGTTGCTGTTTCTTACTCTGTGTGCAATGGAAAGGGCGCTCTCTGTCAGCTTAACCAATTAGCACGAGGTATCATAAATTTACAGCTCACTGTTTGCATGCCATGTACTCATTACTGCTTGAAGCTTTCGTACACAGCATTAACATGTTCGCAGTAAATGTTTGGCATCACTGGGAGGAAGCTGTGTGAAAAGCAAGTGGGCGTGAATGTGCGACTTCTAGCCAGCGTTCGACAAATCTTTGTCTGTCATTTTCTGACAACTTTTGCGGGGAGAAGAAATTCATTAGATTCAAAAGTCGTCTACTATTCTTGGGCTTTTGAGTTTATTCAAGGCCCTCAGGTTGGTCTTTCATGCAACTCAGACTAGCTACACAAAATGCACCTAGTCTGCCATTGCTTCCAATTTGCAACATATTGCTTTCTCACATTTTGGCTACGTTTACAAACATTTTGTTGATGCCTTTTTAATATAGTACATCTACTAGCCTGGTGTGGAGGTGGTGATTTTTTTCTCCCATTTCTACTTGATATAATGAAGGAGTCTTGCAATGGAGATAAAAAATTTTTCCATTATTTGTTTGCGTAATATGAGTCATATGGTGGTGCCTCATGCTTCTGTGAGTGTGTTAACATCATAATGTTTAATATTTTAACCAGCTCCAGAAATGGTTTTTGTGAGTTGCTGACGCTAAAAAGCAGCTGCGTTTTGGGGCACACATATGAGGTGGGAAATGTAATTGCCTGCTGCCTCAGTGATTGGCTGTGGTGGACTTGGCACTTTCTCTATACTTGAAAAATTAGCAAAAAGCAGTGCATCTGACCTTTATAGTTACTTCATACAGAGGGTGAACTGAAAAGCAAACTGAAAACTGAAACGAAAGAGTGCACTCCTTACTCTGCTACTCTATGAGTCAGCAGTACGAAGGAAATGGTAAAAAAACGCTAACTACTTCACAAACAATGTGTCCAGAAAAGAAAAGAGATAGAAGAGACGTTTTAGTTGAGGACAAGGGATCTTTTCGGGCAGCAGCTCAGAATCGGGATTTACCAACAAAGATAAGGAGCTCCTCTGTGTTTGCACCTGCTGCTCTTCCTGCATAACTTGTATCACAAGGGTTACAACAATGATGCCATCAGAAACCACGGCTGTTGTGTCAGCCGTGGCTTGCCATGACAAGACAAACATATGGCATGCAAGTATTTGCTCACCTTTTACTAAGCATGGAATGTAGGCTGGTATCAGTCAGTTCCAATGCTAGGGAAGTCAAATGGAAATCCCTGCTCTTTTTTTCATCTACTTGCAGTGTGGATATTGAAGGCGCTATGATTAGCATTTGCGTGTGGCGATTTCAGTGATTCTTTTTGCACTGATCGTGGGAATGTATGAGGGACCCTTTGTACCATAATATCTGACAGTGAAAAAAAAAAATAAAAAATTATCATAGCATTCTTTAAGCTGCTTTACTTTGTAACATGACCAGAGGTCCTGAGTACATTTGTCATATTGTTAATTATGAGACGAACATCTGTGAGATCTTTTCCCTTCTTTTACAGTGCAGGTTTCAGGTGCACATTTCTGCGTTCCACGTCGGTGTAACATGCCACCTGATAGGTGGCATATTACGGTGTGTGACAGGTGGCTTGTTGGCAGATACCGTATTCACTCATATAATGATCACACTTTTTCTTTTTTTCAAAAAATTGACGAAAATTTAGGGGTGCGATCATTACGCAGGCTAAATTTTTTACAAAACATTTTTGAGCACCAAAAACGCAAACAAGTTGCAGGCAGACAACCCTTGTCACACGGGCGTGCTACCCGCGGTTACACCGCTAAACGCAGTTATCGTGAGCCGAGCTCGGCGATCTCGGCTTACAATATTAACCGAGAAGGTAGAGTGCGAAAAGTGCATGAGCTGGCCCGCTTCAAGAACGTACTTTCTTCGCACTAAATCATGTTCCAAAAACGACACATCAAAATAGGCAGTGTGTGTAGTGCTGCGCGATGGCGCTTTTATGCAGCCTTCGATCTCGTCCGATGGCGCAGCAACAGCGTACAACAGCAACGTCCCGCGGCACTCAAGCTACGCATTTTGCCGCCATTATGCCGAAAAATGTCCGGTCCCTGCCGCATCGTTGATGTACTTAAGTGACACATTCGCAACGCTCAGAGCACTGGATTCCGTGCACTTACCTGCCGCCCGCAACGCGGCGGATAATGGCGCTCTGTACTCCCTAGTTGTCTCTAGGCCTGACTTCTTTCGTCTCGAAGCCACAATTGAGGGCGCTTTTGAATTGACCAACACTATAATAAATGCTCTACTTATGGTGCTGCCTTACTGACAGCCTAATTGTTTCATATTAAAAGAAATATATACAATCGATTTTAGCGACGCCGTAGCAGCGGAGCTGGCGTGCAAGCAGATCAGGTCACTCGCGCTGCAACGGCGGCAGCTGCTACGCGGCTGCGAACGTAAAACTAGCTTGTATCACAGTTATTGCTCCTACCAGCAGCTTGGTGCAGGCCAGCGATCCTCAAGGAGGATTCATTTTTGACGTTCCCGTATCCCAGGGCTTATTATTTACGAGAACAATAAAGTTTAGCCGGATCACCGCGTCACTTCGTTCGTTGCACCGCAACCCAGAACGGTGGCGAGCCTTGCGACAATGGCGAACCGTGATTCGATATAACCGCAGTTAAGTTTGGTATCCACGATTAAGCATAACCGCATTTGGACTGCCCATGTAACTGCCCGTGTGAACCAATTGCGTGTTTGTTTGCTTGTTTATGTGAAGCCAGCTTTGCGGCAGCCTGCCCACCGGGTTGCAGGCGACCTGCCCAAGGGGTATGCGTGTGTCCGCATGCTTGCACGTGTGTACACACGTGCACACACCTGGCAGGTGGTCCATAGACAATGCAAAACAATGGCCACACAGTGCTAGCACACCTAGTTCAGATTTGACCTAGCTTCACAAATCAACCATCATTTTTTTGGTATGAAGTTGGTTGTCCTACAGCTGTATTGCTCATCCTTTCCACTTTCTTCTTTTTGCAGCCTCAAGAACTAAGAGGGCCGTATGATGCAGCTAACCTGTATCCTTCTTATTTATAAGCGTCCAAGTGATTCTGTTGCCCTGAATTTTCGATGGTGTGACTTAGCTAAAGGCCTCGTGTTGACTTCGAGGGACTCCAGGGACTTCAGGGGTGACAACAGTGCATGGGTGCATGATGGCTGTGTGGTGTCTATAGCTGCATGCATATTTCGACAGTATTGCAGAGTCAGTTTTATTGATTTTCTTTACTTGTTTTGCTGAAGTATTTTCTTTGGCATGTTCTTTTACCTATGTCATGCCATGTTTCTGGCACTTCACCATATGTCCTTGACTCTCTCCATAGAGGTTTCCTGTATGGACTTACCGAGTGCACCACACATGAGGCTGTGTTCCGAAACTGTCGAAATGTCGTCATGCATGCAGGTAAAACCACTCATGCCCATGCCATTCCAGGGTGCAGACGTAGCTGTGAAACATTCACAGCATATTGTGTCACTTTGAAAATGCTTATCATTTCCACATCTATCCAGCTCCTTACGTTGACGAAGGACTTAAGTGGAAATTAACATCTGGGTGGTGCCTTTTAAATACAGTCCTAGGCAAAGGCTTTGTTTTGTCAGCGCAGCAGTCCAGAATCACTTGTGTTATTTTAGTTGTGGCAGTTTTCTTGAATATTTTTTGCAGTCACTACGCTTCCCAATAAAATAGTTAATGTTAGTGAAACCTGCAGACATATTCTGGCGCATTTTCATGTGGACTGATTCAAATGCCAAAATGGCTCACCAGTGAAGCCAGCCTCCTTCATCTCCTTGGCACACTTCTTTGCCTTAGGCACACTGTTACATCACATCCTTCTGCCATCCACTCAACACTCAGATAAATATTTAAACAGGTTGTGTTCTAGCTGTGGTGAGTGTCTTAATTTTTTTCCACTGTTGGCCTTCCTGGCTCCATTTACTGATTCTATTGTGCTTTGAGCTTTGCATCAGTCGTGAGTGATTTATTCATCAGCACTCAGCCTCAATCTTATGGTGTAGCTTTTCATGCATTAGGTACGTGGGCATTCATTCCTCTCAGGGCACTTTGCTAATGTACTGCTTCCAGTCCACCTGAATAAATTGACACATATGTTGACGCAGTCAACACGGTGTCAGAGGTGTTGACAAAACGTAGTGCCCACAGTGTTGAATAACAGGACACTACAGCCTAGCATACTTTAGAAAGAAAGACTGCAGTGTTTTAGAATAGGTTGCACTGGTTAACTATGCTAAAATCAGCCTATCCCATCATTCACCTGTTCTGACTTAAGTCATCACATTTAAAGGGACCCTGAGGGCAGAATTTGGTTGGCCTGTATCGATGTTTCAATGACAAGGATGCTATTTTCACTTAAAATGGAGCTTTTGTAAGCTAGAAAATACCAGAAAATGAAATGTAGGCATCACCATCACTGGTCAGTTTCGCATGTTAACTGCAGTATGTCGGCAGCATTTCTTAGCCATGAATCCCAAAGGATACGCTGTGATTGTCTTTGTCTTGTTTTTTGTGTTTTTTCATCTCTCTTTCACTCTCTCACTTTTGCCGTGAGTGTTATTTGTGTGTTTTTTTCTGATTTTGTTTTCCCTCCGACTCCAAGTGCTTGGAAAGAGCCCGGTAGTGCAGCCGTGGGTCTCTTTCTTTTCTTACTTCTGAACCATAGCTGTTAGCTACTCCTCCACAGGCAGGTATTCCACGCCGTTTTTGTACGCCAGAGAGAGCACATGTGGTGCCGATCTGGCCATCTTTGTGCTGCGATAACACATGTTGTGATGCCACGTCAGTTTAAAGGCGCAAAAGGACGCAACGAACAAACAAAGCTTCAAACACTTTGTACCTTTGTTTCTTTCCTTCGCTTGTTCATTGTCTTCTACAATACTCTGCAGTGTTAAAATGGCTTAACTTAAAGCAGTTGCCTACCTTGCTTGCTGTACTACTCTGATCCGGTGTTTTCTCTTGTGATTATCACGGAAATAGATAATATTCCACCTTTGGAAGCTTCCAACGGTATTGTTGTGGCTGTTGTACATACACGACACTGCAAAAAAGAGACCTTCTTTCTCCTAATACTCACTGCCGCATCGTTGTGCACAATGACAGGCATTAGCAGATGGCGTTGCGAGAACAGACACTTTTTGCCGCTGTTCCATTGACATTATTCAAAAAAACTTAAGCTATCTTTGTACTTTTTTATTGCTTTGTTTCCTTTCTGCTTTATGTTGTTGGTGTGTGGGTTTGCCAGTTAGCACTGTGCTGTTGGAACACTGAGGAATATCTGGTTTGCTCTAGCACCATGGTTGTGGCAACTTGCTACTGTGTCATTTATGTGCTTTAGCTGTTTGTATTTATTTTTGGTGCACTAACAGAGACGAGGCGAAAAGCAGATCGGGCTGTTATATTCTCGAAGGCTGTGGATGAATTATCTGCCAAAGACCGGTGGCTCGTGGACGCTTGCAAAGTGCCAGGTACGGAAGGAGCAGCAGCAAAGGCATCTACGTCAGGAGACTCCAAGTCTGATGGGCCTCCGCCTAAGAAGAAGAAAAGGAAGGGGCTGTCATAAAAGATGTAAAATAAAACAAACATTGTGACTGTTTTGAACTGTGGGAGGTTTTGTGTCTATATTACTGATTAGCTGCAAGGCAAGGGGTTTAATGATTTTGCTTTGTATGACAAACAAGGACCACTTCAAAATTATTGAATAGCTATTTGTCTGTCCTTCAACAGGGTGCAGCCAAGGTTGGGTGTGTGCATTAAAAAAAAAAAAAAGAACATTGTAGCTGGAAGCAGAAAGCGTAAATTTGCCCCATAAATGCAGATGAGATTGTGCTTGTATTGCTACATATCCCCTTAGGGTTATGATTGTAGTGCAGTGGAGCTGGAACACAAATTTTTACTCCTGACTGTGTAATGGAGTACATGTGTGGCATGTACTGGGTGCTCCAGCAAAAATTGTCAGGAACTCCTCATAAGGAGCTCGAAATACAAAGAAAATCTATTCAGGAACAAACTCTGCCACGTCAGATGTGAGTTACTATAAAAATTAAAAGTAGGTAGCTAATTAACAATTTCTTAACTGACATAGTCTGGTGCCCCTTGGTTTCTGTGGCTGTTGGCTTCTATCATATTTATAACGAGCCCCTCATTCCCCTTTCCTGTTCTGCTTAATAGTCTGGTTTGGTTTTGTTTATGGGGTTTAACGTCCCAAAGCTACTTGGGCTATGAGAGACGCCGTAGTGAAGGGCTCCGGAAATTGCGACCACCTGGGGTTCTTTTACGTGCCCTGACATCGCACAGTACACGGGCCTCTAGAATTTCTCCTCCAAAGAAATTCCAGCCGCCGCGGCCGGGATCGAACCCGCGCCTTTCGTGTCAGCAGCCGAGCACCATAATCACTGAGCCACTGCGGCGGTCTGGTGGTGTCAATGGCTCAAAGCCATGACACCACCATGAAACTGGCATGATGGTGCCATGCCAGTTTTTGGAACGAACAAAAACCCATTCTCTAGAGCTCTGCAGTGTGAGGAACTCCGGCGCTTATTTCTGTCCAAAACCGAAGCAGCGTAGGAAGCCTGGTGCAAACTTAAACGCCCGCTGGTTATGTGTTGCGGTGCCTAAGGCGCCACATCTGCCTGCGCTGTCGCGCCGCGTCGTGCACATTTATTGCTTTGCCGCTTGGTGCAAGAAAAGGATAACCGTCGTGAACTACATGGTCGTTATTTTGGAGAGCGGTGGCGCAATTAAAAGGAAATTCATGTCATGCTACAATGGAGGCAGCAATTCAAATTTCGCGCAGTAATCATTGCAACACGTTAACGGACGTCGGATTTGCACCTAGGTTCCTGTGCGTTTCATGCGCTCAGTATCGGTTTAGTGCAGGAAAAAAAAAAAAGCGGCGGGTTTCCCCGCGCTGCAGAGCTTTGGAGAACGACTTTTTTTTTTCGGCGAGAGCTGTTCTACAGAACTCCCTATAGCTAGCGCGAAGCCAGAGCCACCGCACCGCCTAAGATAAGATTAAACCAAGTATAAGCAGATAGTGGGAGGAGAAAAAATTGGCTGCCTGGATATCTCGAAGCGAAAAGCTCTCGCTGCTTTTCAGCCAACTCCCAAGCTACAACTTCTGGAACGGTGTTTCTGCGCCGTCCGACTCAACGTTACCATGCAGGTAATCTAGTAACGCTGGTCCGACTGTTGCTTCTTCTCCTTCCATGGCGAGTGTCTGCGCCTGTTCTATGGGCAAGCGCGCCTTATATACCCCTCCTTTCATATGCGCACGGCTGCGGCAAAAGGTCAGGCGACGAAGTCAGCGGCGGCGACGGCGGCCACCTGCGCCGTGCGTGACGTCGCTCGGTTTTGCGCATGCGCAGAAGTGGCAAATCTGGCCTCCGGCTCACGCGAAGCGCGGTGTTGACTAGCCTGGTGAAGGTTTTCGCTCAAAACCGTTTATTGACCAAAGAAAAGGTGTTGTCTGAGCTGGTGGTTCGAGTTCTCAGTCCAGGATCCAGTGGGGGGAGCCATTTCGCTTGCGGCCTAAGACAAGGAAAAACAAACCTAGAAGCAGACAGTGGTAGCGGCTGGTCGCGACACCAGAACTTTCACGCTTCCCAAAAGATGAGCAGGTGGTTACGCCATGGAGGAAAAATTTCGGGAGGATGCGTCCGGCGACAACCTTGAAGCCTAGCTACTCATAAAAAGTAGAAAGGAGAGTCGGTGCCCTCGTGATGACACCACGTACGTACGTTGTAGAGTGCGTAAGCGCGGCATACAGACTGGAGATCGACCTCTTTGTTGTAGACGCCCGCGCCATGGGCTGCGCAGACGCGCGCACTACAACACCCAAAAAACATAAGGGATTGACTCGGTGAACGAAAAACGGGAGAGGGAGCGACTTCATGAGCACTTAGCTTGCGAAGGCTGGCCGCGTGCCGTCACGCTCCGTGCTGAGTTTTAGTGCGAAAGCACGACTTCTCTAGCAAAGTTGAAAAACCCGAGGTACAGGCGCGGCCATAAGTAAACGGAGCACGCTATTGCGTTCAAAGTGCAATCACGCTTTCTGCATTGGTAATGAAGAAGCGTTGTTTGTCTACAAGAAAGCCCACCAACCTCCGCTGCCAGCATGAGCGCACCACTGCTGGAAATTTCAATTAGGTGACGCGTGAAAAATATTCAAAGAGAATTGCGTGCTCCGTTTACTTTTGTCCGCGCCTGTATGTGTGAAGCCTCAACCTTTGAAAGGGCGCCAGCGGCGAAGGCCTTGCGCTGCTGCTCCGTCAATGCACGGAACCGGCGAAATCGAACATGTACGGTAACGGCCCAGGTAACGCCGAACTTTAGAATAATGTTGAAGAAATGTTATGGAAGCTGCAGTAACGTTTTATGTTATATTGGAACGTTACATAATGTTAAAAATAACATATATAAATCGCATCTAAAACGTTTGTTCAACGTTCCAAGTACACATAGTTTTAATATAGTCTTCTAGATATTTTTACAGTGTTCGAATCTTAACGGCAAAACAACATTGCAGGTATATTTCACGCTCTGTGTCCGATAACTTTTCCGCGAGTGTTCTTACAGTTAACATGTTTTTCTACTAGCAGTACTTTGCCACTAAATCTCGTAGATTGTGCCCATCATAGAATCATTGCGAGGGCCCATTATTTTGTTTGAAAGTTGTGCTTATTACCCGTTCTCCTTTAGCACTCATGGGACACCCCTCAGCAATGGGTGTATAAGCTTTAGTCTATGGAATTCATTCGGAGGGGAGCGTATAAGTTGCATGTTGGGCTGTACTGTGCAGCTGGTTGCTCTGCTGGTTGCTCCTCGTTGCTGGTTCTTGCAGAGCGTTAATTAAATTGTGTGCCTTGGCAACTGGCGGGCCATGCATGCTCGTGCAGGGTTGCTTTACCGTTTTAGGGAATGTTACATTTATGTTGCTTAATGTTCATTTAATGTTATGAAAACATTGCAATGCTTATTTCTAGCATTAAAACAACAGTAAAGAAAGGACAGCACTTATGAAAACAAAAATCTAATACTGTTTAATGTTTCGGCGCTACCTGGGAAAGTATAACGTTACTAGCGCGGCGAGTCCCCATGACCTACATTGTGTGTAGGAGCATTCAGTGGAGAAGCAATCTTTAAAAGGCAATTCCGAATTTTCGTACATTTTGAGTTGATTATCTCATTGTATTTATTTCTCCTTGTCTTAGTTGCGACGAATAGTGTTCTTTTTTTTTCAGAATGATTAAGAAGATAATTATAAAACTGCAAAAACTAGGAGGCCCAACCTGGGTTTCGACAAAAGTGTGATGTCACGATACTGTGCGTTCGCGTTAATTGGCTAAATATGCGAGTGTAAGGGATGGCGTCAATCACTTGTATGGAATGACTAAGTTATCAGCTCAATGTTTTTTTTTTTTTTTACGGGCGCGCAGCTTGATCGTGACGTCACACTCGAAACGTTGCCCGTAGAAATCGCTCCGATCTGAGACCACGAAACGGGAAAATCTCAAATTAATTTGCGCCGTCAGAAAACGCCACCCGGCTGCCAGATTTAGCACTAATGATCAGAAGACTCCGGAGAACCCACCGTGAAAGTCAGAAGTTAAAAGGCGCCGAGGTAAATAAAAATGGCGGAGCTGCACTCTAACAGCAGAGCAGACTCAGCTACCTGTTGGAAGGAAGGAATGCGCATTTATTGAGAGGGTAGAAGTAGGTGGTCGGAGCAAATCAGGTGGAGTCTTGATCAGTCCAAGACCACAGTGGGAGTGGTCTACTCCTTATAGCTATCGATGAGCGCCTCCTAGTCTTCCAGGGTTGCGCTGGTCAGCTGCACATCCCACTACTGCAAGGCCGCATTGGGTGGTTTTAGGTGGTGCGGTCTGTATGGGTGCATGTCCATGTGATAATAAATTTGGGAGAGGCGCCGCGCCATGGACATGCATTCAAATACAGTGTTGTGGGGGTGACGGTGTAGATGGCGGAGGCTGGGGAAAAAGTCGCAGTCTGAATTTGCGGAGCATAGAGGTACCCAGCGAGAAAGATGTTTATGAGGGCAGGGCGGATGCGCCGATACAGTCGGAAGGTATCAAGGCACGTAAAGTAGTGGGTCCAAAGGCGGTATATGTCTGGGCTGTGTGTGCCCACTCGTTTGGTGTCTCAGTATAGCCAATTTCTGAGTGATGATGATGATAATAATACGGCTCTTCACTTTAGGGTAAGCGGCCACATCTGGTATGTGCAATAGCGCGAAATGCACAAAATTGCATTTGTAGTGTTGTCATTCACCTGTTCTTTTTATGAGACTTCTTCGTCGATGTCACTGATCTTAAACTGGGAAGACCCCAAATAATGCGCTTGCCCACACAGGACGGAGAGGCAAAGAGACACCGCTAGACTAAGTTGAAACAGAGCAGATATATTTAAGAGTTAAATGCTATCGAGTACATGATACAGAGGCTGGGGTGCCCAGCTTACATGCCGCTGCGTTGGCGTCGGAGTCTTCGTCAGAAGGAACGGAGGCACGGCCGTTCGCCTTGTTTGTTCGCTGAGGCTCAGCTTCTCCCTGATGGCATGGGCGCTGAAAGGCGCCGGTGGACAAACTGCCAGCGGTGTCGTCTCGGCCCTTGCTCGTCACCCCTCTGACCAGCTATCCTCATTTTTTCCCGTCCCTTCGGGCGATCCTTCTTTCCAGGCTTGAGCGTCTCCATCGTCCTCCTCTCAGCGCCGGCGCCCATCGTTTGCCGGCGCCTGCATTCCCCGTCTTCCCCCCGCATTTTCCCACCGGTTCAGGCCTTTTCTCCTCCGGCCGGCGCCACTGTCACTCTTGCGGTGTGTGTTTGACCAGTTGAATGCTTGCTGGCCTGGGAAGAAAGATGACTGCAAGGCTGTCACCCTTCATACCCATACCCAAGGCTGTCACCCTTCATAGCTTTGGCCCCCGACGATTTCTTGCGCCATGCAGTCTCTTGTTAGAGCACCTCCAGGGTCCCACAAAGGGAAGATGTTGCCGGAGATAGCGACCCTCCGGAGACGCGCAGCTCACTGCCACAGAACTGTCGCCAAAGCGCGCATCGACCGGCCACCGTTCCACTTTCGCTCCGGCCGTTTTCAAACGCCAGACAACGATTCGTTCATTTTCTCTCCTTTATTCCTTTACGTCTGATGTATTCCTTTGCCCCATCGAGAAATGGAAACCTGGTTCGCACGCGGTTGCCACCATCGGCAAACAAGGGTGGGCTTATCGTGAAATTTTAAAACAAGCGCGATTCCGCTTAGGCTGCCTACAGGAGTCCTCCGTAATGCCGCCATACTGGATTACTGGAGGCGTCAACTCTAGTTAGGGAAAACTGCCAATACAACCGCATCATGCTGGAGTATAGATCCGCACTGTTATAATGAGCATCGCGGAGATGGTGTGAGGTTCTCCTGAAGCCTACACTAATAATGTTTCTTGGTCTCCGTACATGCCACGTGTACGGGGTGGATCTTGCAGTAGCTCGTAGTTTGGGTCGGCCATGTCCAGATATAGGCATCTTGAAGATATTGGTTTTTGTTCGCGCCGATCGACTTTTCTGCTTGACGTATTTACATTACTTGGTGTAATTACCTTGTACAATTATATCTTGCATGGTTGTCCACACACGTGCCTGAAGTGTGCGAATTTGGCACATTGTGCACTATGCCGACTTCGTTTACGAGCGGCCTATATTGCTCGAGGCAACATCTTATCGCCGGTGCGCTTTGAAACACCCGTGTAATGCGGTCAACTGCCACCAAAGCACGTTTTAGAGGTGATACGGGCTTTTATATCCAGTGTTCGGACACGAGGCTGGCACTGGGGTTTCTTTCATGCTTAGTTTGGAAGGTGAGCTAATGAGAAAAGAATGGGCGATTATGTTTAGGCGTAGTCGAAGTCTTGTATAGTTGCTCGTTTCTACCGTATACTGATGACGTTAACAGCAGCGAGATGATTTATTTGGCTAGTCGCGTACTAGCTGTTCAAAAATCGAGGCCAACAAAGTAGGCATGAAAGGAGGAGTGACACTGCACTGCCTGTAATATTAGTTGATTTCGCTTTCAATGCTTTGTACCGAGCAAACTGTGCATCCTCATTAAGTCGCGTACGTAAAGTTTAATTGAATGCATAGTCCCTGCTGTTTTTCTTCATGTATACTTCGCCGTTGAAAGGTCCCAGGCTTTTCGCCCTCTCTACAGGGGCTAAAAAGTTGCAGCGATTGCGCCAAATGTGTGCCGAACAGTGTTTGAACGCCTTCGTTGCAGAATTTATATTTCAGTTCCAGAGCAGAATGACTGGTTACCATTGTGGGCACATGCCAACCCACTCCCCGTCCTCAGTCTCCTGGCAAGCTGTTCCTACGAACACCCAACCGTCACAACTCTCGCTGATTAGGAGGACCCACACGGAAGAGATCGCCCGTGAGGTCCAGGACTTAAGATGTCGCCCAGGAGTACTACTAATTACCTTCCCTCTTTTTTTGGAAGGTGGGGAGTTTTATTCTCCCTCTCTTCGGAAAAGAGAGAGAGAGAGAGAGTTTATGCCTGAGATTTCAAGGAGGAATTAATCCTTAACTCTTTGCGTTCATGATTTCGTTATGCACCGCTTTGTTATGACTAGAACTGACTCATTTCACTTCGTACTCTCATAACTCCTGCGCCACGCTTGCGCCTTTCGATGACCTTAGGACTGGTACGGAGGAATTGTGTGGCAGTAGTCGACTCTTTAATGCGATAAACATTTTCTTCGCCTTCGAACAGATGTAGACAGGGACACAAAAGCGGTTTAGTATTCTGCTGCAGTTGTATCTTGCTGGACTCTCACGGAAAATCTAAAACAGTATGTGAGGCCAGGTCTGTTTTATTTCCACCTTCGTTGCTTAATTGCGGAGTGTCACGTTCTATTTTCTTTTCTTTTTTTACCGCAGGTTACTTCAAGATACTTCGCCGAAGTAATGAGCGCCGCATCAAAGATCCGCAGCTGTAGAGCGCGATTGTGGCAATCAACCGTCCGTGATCTTCGAATAAAACGAACAAAAGAGTTCTTGTTACCGTTCTCCTCCGGCACAGCAATTTCATGGTCTCTGCAACGATAAGATACCAGATAGCACGTGGAAATACGCCGGAGGATAAAATTTCCTTGAATAACACGTTGTCAAACATTTCTGAAGGGCTGTAAAAGGTACATTCTTCCGCAACAATTGAACCCTCACATCTACAAAATATAAATGGGGGGAGAAGCAGTTGGGGAGAGGCGTCTAAATACATAAAATCCGTAGCAACTTTTTCACTCAGCATCGACTGGTGCTGGATGAGATGAAGAACTCTGAAAGCAAGAAGCTAAATCTTCGCCGTTTTTGCCAGCAAACTGCGAGACATTGAATAAATTACATAAAGTGAAGGGAAAGATTTTTCGGCTGTTAAAGGGCCTTACAGGCCAGGAGCCATGACCTTGCTATACTTCCCAACCATACCTGTGTGCGACGATGACTCGGAACCAACGTTCGCACAACAATGCAAAATATGAAAGGCGTTCCTCTGTGCCGATATGGAGCTTCATATTTTCAACTGCGGGCATATCACCTCGCTGACTATCTTTATGATAAACCTGACTATGATAAACCTCGCAGTTTTATCGTTCTAGCGTTGCCAATGTTTCGCTTTTAGGAGCGACGTTGTTGTGAAAATATGCATAAAGTCGTCCTGCATAGACGACAGCTCGACGCCAAGTGGGTCGTAGAATGTGCTCGTCGACCAGACATCAATGTGCGATAGGGTTCTTGGCAGTGTACGCTGTCAAGATGCTAGTAGAGCTGCTAGCTCCTGCGCTCACCTGTTGTGGCATGAAAAGGCTGTTACGAGCCAGAAAAGAAGGAAAATAACTGTTTACCTCGAAGCTGTCTAACGCTTTCCTATCTTGATTCTCGGGAAGAAGAACGGAACGCATGGAAGGAAATGGAAAGAATACAAAACAGTGCAGCGTGGAAGTTTCCGAACACTGTAACGTCACCAGAGTTCTCCTATCAAGCCTTTGATGGAGCCTCTAATTGCTTTAGAAGACGAGAAAAGACATGCGAAATGGGCTAATCGTAGGGTTTATTATCCGATCCCTCGTGGCTGAGGGGTAACCTATTATCAGAGGAAGGAAAAACACTCGCTTTCATCGGGTGCCACAAACACGCTTCGTTGGCCTAGAGGAGTTGACAATCCCTCGCAACAGCCGACGGCCTCGCATACCGCCAGTATCTCTAAGGTAGAAGGCATAGCTTATCGTCACGTAGTGTGTTTAGCTGAACTATGCTCATATGTTTGCAGGCATCTCAGCAAGTGTTGTATAGTAACAGCAAAGGAGTACCCTTCGAAAGTTATGGCGACCTCCAGATTGCTGAACGCTACATGGACAATGCTGCTTCCTTACGGCGCTGTGCAAGACCGGAAAGGTAAAGCCAGACGCTGCAAAGGAAGCGTTATTGCTTTTGCCATTGCCATTGCTTGCTGTTGTGTTGTTCTGGGCGAATACCACAGACCTTTTAACAACCCTTGGGGCTGGTGGCTCCTGGACTGTGCGGAAAGCTTATGGGAGGCGCGTACCTTAACACCTTCCTGTACTACGAGCAGGTATTGACAGGTCTTTTCCTCAGTCCAGGATTGAATGTGGCGACGTCCTTTGACCCCTTTGCGTGAATGACAATATATGAGCCTGTGACATCGGACATATGTGCGCGTTGCGGAGATCTTGATATTCGTGCGTTACTCTTCGTTCAAGTTCTGCTCTCACTATTTCGTGTACTTGAATGTGCGCCTTTTTTTAAAGATGCAGCTTGGCGTACTAAAAAATTATTCGGCACCAAACAAGGAATTGGCCGGCAATCTCCAGCACAGCATAAGTATAAATGTCTGCAACCTTCTGCCTCCGAGCGTCCGGAGCGCACGCACGATTACGGGTTATTTAGCATAGGTGCAAGACAAAAAGAAAAGTAATAAATGTTACTCGTCTCAAGCTAAACATTCTGTGAACTTATTTCTTGCGATATTCCAAGGTTGATTGATATCGATGAATTGAATCTTTATGACATTGTAAGGTTGGTTTATAAATATATAAAAATGTTTAGCTAAGTAAAGGTAAATTAAAAGTTTATAGTCTGTTTCTGTACTTTCCATTCGCTGTCTCGAGTAGCGCATAACAAGCACAAACAAGAAGGAAAAGTGTAAAGGCGGATTTTAGTCAGCGCGTTCTTAATTTCTGCGTAGAACTGCTTTTTTTTTTGCCGGTGAGAATTACGTCTTAACCGCAAGGCTTGTAAAGGGCACCAATTGAATCTTTGTAATACAGAAAACAATTTGCGAATTTATGTTCGTTCGTTTGATGCCTTTTGAAGCTTAAACTTGGGTCCAAGTTTAGCGAGGCTTCCTTTGTCATTTGTAGAAGTATTTCCAGAGTTTATTTTTTAGCGATTACAGCAAGTTGCAGTAATGAATTACCATTCTGGATGGTCATGCATGGACTCACACTGCGCTATCTCTGCTCCTCTACGATTCAGTGCAAGCAGGAATTCATGAAGGTCAGAAAACAGAGCTTAAAGTTTTAGATTTTTTTTTATTTTCGCGCAGAGAGGAAGCTCCTATTTGCTGACCCATTACTTCGGGAAGCACTCAAAATTCCGTAGCGCGAAGATAATCACCTCTGTAACTTTTCGACGACCTGGCGCTCACGCGCCGCAGAAGCATGCCCAGAGATAAGAAACTTTGGTCGTTCAGTTCGGTATGTGTACAAGGAGACAGCGAACGTAAACGATAACACCGATAGCGACTCTCTTCATTCTTGCGTATAAAAAGTCCAAAGCCGGCCACAGCATCTTCCACTTGTCACCTCCGACAGCATCGCAGGTAAGCAAGGCCGTACACGCCGCTTCCCATGAGCAAGCTGTATTAAAATGCTAAAATAAGTGCTAAAGTTATACTTTTGCTTGAAGACTGGAGGCGGTGAAACTAAAACTCGCAAAATGAGCGAATTCAATAACAATCTTTTTTTTTTATCTAAAGCATTGATATTATTAAGAGGATTTATCTCGGGCCTAGGTGAGATCAGATATAAGCGTAAGACAAATCTTTTCTCATCAGACACTCTCTGAGCGACGTGGATGGAATTGGGTGCGTTCAGAAGAAGGCGAATTTTAGTGTTATAAGTTGAAATGGATTAATTTTTTATTTATTTATCAGTCGCACTAAATAAGACGTGCTACACAACAGTGGTGATAGTAGCGATGCTTGAGCTTTATAAAAATCTCCATGATACACTGCATCGAACATGCAGAGACACTGCAGGGAAGCTAGTTCTTTCCACTGGGAGTTAAGCGCTAAATATTTGAGCGCAGCCGAGCCGGCATTGATTCGTGCAGTTGAACTTGTACCAAGGCTTTATTGAGTATATATATTAACTACGCGGTGGCTCAGTGGCTATGGTGCTCGGCTGCTGACCCGAAAGACGCGGGTTCGATCCCGGCCGCGGCGGCTGAATTTCTT
This sequence comes from Amblyomma mixtum, assembly GCF_055824585.1. NCBI lineage: Eukaryota > Metazoa > Arthropoda > Arachnida > Ixodida > Ixodidae > Amblyomma > Amblyomma mixtum. The sequence goes on along the minus strand of NC_143016.1, from coordinate 1,420,673 downwards.
TGGAGGAGAAATTCTAGAGGCCTGTGTACTGTGCGATGTCTGTGCACGTTAAAGAACCCCAGGTGGTCGAAATTTCCGGAGCCCTCCACTACGGCGTCTCTCATAGCCTTAGTCGCTTTGGGACGCTAAACCCCATAAACCAACCAACTTTTGTCTTGCAGAACATGTGGCAGCGGGTTCTTGTGTGTGCCTTGTTTGCCGCCGCCGTTGTCCACAGCCGGCGTGTGCACCCAGCCTCCTTGAGGCCCATGTCAGACGGTATGGTGGCCTTCATCAACAAGCTCAACACCACTTGGAAGGTGAGGAAAGCGGCACCTGTGCGCCCTCTTCGCACTATGCAGCCCACGATCGAGATGCATTGCACTGTGGGCTCTTGAACTTTGTGCCATATTTTTCGAAGGTTGCGCGATAAACTTAATTTCTCCACTCATTATATACCAACATTGTCTCTGGAATGAAATGTCTTGAATAATATAGGCAGCCCCACTCGCCGGGGGATTCGTTCAACTTTTATCTTCCCTTACGTTTTCCTCATTGGAAGTGCACGCTCTGCCATAGAAGTGCGAGCAATATGAAACGAAGACACTTCGTTCCGTTTTGTACTTGTTCAAAACACCAAATTTGTTCTTTCTTTTTTCTACTTAAGTATGAAAGCGTAATTCGTTGTCGACTTGGGGAGTAACCGTTTAGTTTACGCTGTTAAATTGTTCTCTTTTATAATGTTTCCACTGCACAGACATGTTATTAACATGTTCTGGTTATCTTTTCGAGTTTGCTGTTTGGATAATTTAACCTCAGCTTATGACAACTGGTTTTGTGGTCCGTTCCATCTGTCACTCTAGTTTGAGGAAATAAATCGCAGCGCATATTTATTCCTTGCCTTTATATTTGAATATATTGCGTTTCCAGCAATATTGGCACCAATTTGGATAGGACTTTTCGATTTGAAAATATAAAAGTCGGCTCTGCTGAATTCGCAAAGAAAAAATTGATGTAAGCACACGGATTTTTATAACTTTTTCAAGTTTTTTTTTACAGTTTTCAGACTCAACAGAGTAATTGCTACTAGTTGACATGTCGTCGAGCAGTGCTTAACATTTCTCGTGGATGCGATCTTTGTAAATTCAGAAAGGCACATTCTCACACTTCGTTTGGATTTAAGCCCTCCCGTTGATAATCGCGGTTGAATTTCTGAAATACTACCGAGTTTTCAGTCACAGTGCGAAGAATCTAAAAGAGAATTATTATTTTTTTTTTATTCCGGAAACGTTCACTTTCGTCACGAAACAACTGAACCGATCATTTGAACATTAACGAGCTTCGCTCAACAGGCCGGACGCAATTTCAACCGGAACATCTCCCCCATGTTCATCCGGGGTCTGCTGGGCGTGCATCCCGACAATAGGCTACACCGACTTCCCGTCTTCCGACACAAAGAGATCCCCGATGACCTGCCGGAATCATTCGACGCTCGAGAGAAGTGGCCACAGTGCGGCAGCATCGGACTCATCCGCGACCAGTCCAGCTGCGGCTCATGCTGGGTAAGCATTCCTTTCTTTTTTTTTAAGCGAAAGCCTTTAATGCCTCATCGTTGTCGACAGAAGGTTGTCAGCAGAGGTGCCATACTTTTCGGTTGGTCGAAGTGGTTATGGCGTCAGAGTGCGCGGATTCGAAGTAATGAGGTCATCCACGGATGTCTGACGCCTCCTTTTGGAGCAGACGATAACTAATAAAAATAATTGTCGTTCGCTCCGACAGGTGGCGTAAGGCGTTCGTGGGTGACCACATTACATACCTCATTACTGCGAAGAGAGCCATGGATAGAACCGAACTCATCGAAGCAGAGAGAGAATCGTGCTAAAGAAGCAGTCAAAGTCGGCAGTCAAAGTGTGTAGTTGTAATGTGCTGTCAAATAAAGAACTTGTACGGCACAAACAGTCTCGCAGTCATTGCCAAGCAGTGCGCCAGGAAAGGCTTTCGCCTTGCAGCACTTTAGAAAGCCAAAGTGCGCCTTGATTTTTTTTTTTTTTTTTGCGATTTCATCCAGCATCTCTACTGAGCTGGCGCTGCTTCCGGTCATCTCGTAGCTATTTATTCAATCAGAGTGCTTTGCCTTTGCTCATAGTGGCTGCACGGTTGTGCTGCTGAACATAAGCCCTGGCATCAGCCTATCAGCGAATGATAAAAGAAAAAAGGGTCGTCTGCTGAGACTAGTGTAGGTCCTCTTAAAAGAATATCGTGCTGTTGAAATCAATGTTGAGAGCTGCGCTAATGTGCGTTCCTCAAAGCTCGCGATGCATGTTATGTCACTTGTTGTAAGCCGACCGGCACCAGGGCGATTGCGAGCGTCACGTGTTTGTCCTGGCAAGTTTGTCGTGTTTCAGTGAAGCTCCCAACTGTGCTCTTGGGAGAGAGGTCCTCGAGAAAAAACGAAGCAAGAAGTCCCTACTTGGGGTCGTTTTCATCAGTGTAAGCGATGCTTTTTTCAGATTGAAGACGGCGCTCTCTTTCCTTCCAGAACAAGCTCTTCACGGTCGGAATCATCTCGGTTTCTGTTAATCACAACAGTTGGCATGCATAAAAGCGAGGGGAACATTTCAAGGAGGGCTTTCCTGAACGTAGTCACTGAAAGTTTTTTCTCAGCGAAGTTCTTCCAGCGCGCATGTCAGTTTCAGTCGGCGCTGCTAATTTCGCAACTTCACATGGATTATAGACTTCACCTGCGCTCCAGTTTACCAAACCGCCATCAAATTGACATAAAGAGGTCTATTTGATGCAAACTGCAGGCCTTTGGAGCCGTCGAAGCCATCTCCGACCGCATCTGCATTCATAGCCAAAGAAAGACGCAAGTGAACATCTCGGCCCAGGACCTGTTGGCGTGCTGCGGAAGCTGCGGTCGCGGGTGAGTTGAGGCGGCGGCCGAATTATCGGCTTGGAGATTGCTGAACAATGCCACTCGGTGCCCGCAACGCAACGCAGCTGAGTAAACACTTCGCGTGCTCCACTCGAAGGTCAGAAAACCGGCACGCTTGGTCTCTGAGCGTGTTTGGGATGGAGTTTATGACCACCGCGTGTTTTACTGGCAAGAAAAGCTGATAAGGGCCGTTATATGTACCCTTTATACAACTTCAGGCTACGCATAAAATGCAAACGGGCACGCTGGGAGCGAGCATAACAATATAACAAATAGATAAGATGCACTTGGTGTGCCACGCAGAACAAATGTGCATTTGTATCGTGTTGTATGTAACGACGGCAAAATATGAACTGGAAGTAAAGGCCTAAAAGAAAGGACTGGCGAGGAGAAACAATGTGCACTCATCCCGGCACGGCATTTTCGCACAAAATACAAGAAGTATAAATGAAACTTAATGTATCCTGCTTCGTGGATATATGTGAGCTTCCATGCATATTTACTCGAGGCGACTAAGACACGTCTTGAAGTCCATCGGTCACTTCAAGTCCTCTATACTGGCTGACGCATCGTAACTGGGCATACAAAATGTAATGAGCGTTTTCTATTTTGCCAGCGTTGTAAGTGCAACTGTCGCAACGTTAACCGCTGGTCTGGCTCCTCCTTGCAGCTGTAACGGCGGCTTCCCTTCGTCTGCGTGGCAGTTCTACAAAGACCGGGGCGTCGTGTCCGGCGGCCTGTACGGAACCGAGGACGGCTGCCAGCCTTACCAGTTTCCGCCCTGCGAGCACCACACCGTGGGGTCGCTACCCAACTGCAGCAGCAGCACTCTGCCGACGCCCCGGTGCCAGCACGTGTGCCGCAAGGGCCACGACACGGAGTACAGCAAGGACAAGTACCAAGGTATGTACAGTCGGGGACAAAAGTCTCTGGACCGCGTGCTCAGTGAACGAAGCCGATATCTCTGTTAATAGACGGCGGCTGGAGACTGCGCTTGTGGAGGTGAAAGTCAAAATCCTGTTATTTCACCTCCACAAGAGTTGTCTCCATCTGTCGGTTAATAATAGAACTACCGCCTTCGCTTACGGAACACGCAGTAAAGAGACTTTTATCCCCAATGTACGTGTGCTTCTTCAGCAAGGCTCTTGTGATTCGGCATACATGCGCCATACCCTGAAGAATGCTGAAGAAATATTGATAGATTAAGTAATTAACTCATTGTGACGTAAAATATTGCGTTGAATAGTCCCGGGAATATGTCTACTAGGAAAAGGGGAGGCAGTGGGGAGAGCAGATGGTGTAAGGTGTGGCTATGAACAGCTTGCGGGAAAGCCTTGAATTTTTGAAAATCTACTTCTGAATCAGGTTCACAGTTTAGAGCGTACAATACATAATGTGTTTCTGGTAAGGCTATGATTTACATGCCTTTGAAACAGCTCCGCATTGCTTGCAGGGTCGAAAGTGTACTCCATCTCTTCAGACGAGACTCAAATCAAGACTGAGATCTTCACGAATGGACCCGTCGAGGCTGACTTCGACGTCTACGCAGACTTTTTCTGTTACAAAAGCGGTAAGTACGCTTTCTAAGTTTAGGAAAAAAAATAACAAGGGGCGGTTCAAATCTAAACCACCAGCCCCTGCTATGGTACTACATTATGACAACCCGCTTGCACGATCGGTTGCGGCGACCAGGGTTGTATGTCTGCATACGCATCATATCGCGCTGAATTTGTCTTTCCGGAATCTTTCAGTTTAATTCACTCCTTTATTATTTTTTTTCGAGCAACTTTTTTCGAACTCTCTCTCGATTTTTAGCAGCAAGCTGTAGCGCGCTGCATCCTTTATCACCGAATACATAGGTTTCATAAAGTACGTAAAGCCGCCACGGCGGCTCAAGGGTTATGGCGCTCGGCTGCTGACCCGAAAGACAAGGGTTCGATTCCGGCCGCGGCGGCCGAATTTCGATGGAGGCGAAATTCTAGAGGCCCGTGTACTGCGCGATGCCAGTGTAGTCGTGAAAAATATGAGAGGGAACAAACTTCACGCAGAAAATTGCAAATTTCTTCGTTATTTCTCTACTAAATTGCACAACGACATTGGGATATTGTAGGCGCAGACGAAAACTAGTTAAAGAGAGAGAAAAACTGCGCTTGTCACAAATAATAACGGAGTAATCAATAAATGAATGCTCCAACTGTGTTCCCCACTCATATTTTTCACGACTGTACGTCAAAGAACCCCACGTGGTCGAAATTTCCGGAGCCCTTCACTACGGAGTCCCTCATAGCCGGAGTCACTTTCGGACGTTAAACAGCCCGTAAACCAAACAAAACCGTAAAGTACACAAGCACAAGCGTTCTTCTTGCTGCATACCTGCATACCGTATGCACTCTTACACAAGTTGGGCAACAGGCATGTTCGATTATGAACTTTGGGTGATCCAATGCTCTATCAGAAAAAAAGCTGTTCACAGGCACCTCCGGTCCACGAAAGCTTCTTAGGTCTTTTTGCTTAAGTTCTAACTTTTCAGACTCACTAAAGCGCGTTTTTGTATGTGCGCAAGGGCGCAGTTATGAAGATTCTGACAATAATTGTGGAGCCCTGTACCGCACGAAAGCGACGACTCGCTATTTGTCAGTACTTTAGACTCTATATGGATGGGTTTTGGCTACTTTTAAATCCCGTAAAAATGAGGTAAACGCCCCAGGTATCATGTAACAGAAAAACGTAATTTAATTTTCGATGCGTACAATGGCGATGGTCGTTTCGTAAATTTTGATTTGTGCTTCATTAGAACATTTAGAGTAGTTGAATTCTCAAATTTCTTTGGAGACCATTTTAGGCGGAGTCATCCTCTTCTGGATCCTCTTTCCATTCTGCTAAAGCAACCAAGCCTGTCCGACGTAGGTGGCAGCTTAGTTACACAGCTTTCGCGCTATTTTTATATATATATATATATATCCAGTGTTCATTAACTGTCGTGCATTCTCTTGGCTGTCAGAGGAGGAGGAGTGCCTAGAGTCAGAGCGCATTTTTATTGTAGTGCAGCTTTTGCTGGTTGTTAACAGCTGCAGAAACCCGCCTTCGCCTTCAACTGAAATTGTGTAAGGTTTGGTAAACCGTTACGAGACGCTTATACACTCTCCCTCTTGAGCTTTTATAATCATGTGAAGGGCTACTTCCCGTGCATAAAAGCCTACTTCAATATCTGACAGCAAAAGAGAAATATAAAAGGGTAGACCTCATTTATTCTGCCACATAGTTGTTCGCTCCATTATGCCATGGTTTAGTTTAATTAGTGAAAGCCATCTCTAAAGGGACAGTGAGGACCACTCAATTCAAAATTCTTTCTTAGAACATCAAAAGCCTCTTTGTGGGTATTTTGATGTTTGTCCAGCAGTAAAAGAAGCATCTATTGCCGAGAAAATGGCATTTAATAATTTTCCCGACACACGATTGAAAGAAGTGAAGTCGAAGCCGAAAATCTAGCACTCCGTGATCACCGTTTGAAGCGTATTGTAAGGTAGCCTAGCCTCAGAGATCCAAAAAAAAAAAAAACAACTCTCGCGCAGTTTACTTGCAAAATTGGCCGGTGATGGTAGCACCTGTACTTCGTTATATTTTTCTTTTATAGCTAATAAAAACTCTGTTTTCAATTGAAGGGCACCTTTGTCGTCAGAATACTATAATTTGTCGATATAAGCTAACTTCAGCTTGCCCTCATTGACCCAGCGATATGGAGAAAGATGGTCAAGATAACAGGGTCGGCGCAAAGCGGGTGGAGTCACGGTGTGACGACTATAGGCACGGATTCTTTGCCATGAAGCTCTGAGTGGAAATCACATTACTGACTCGACATACAGGCGTCTACCAGAGGCATAGCGACGACTATGCCGGCGGACACGCCGTCAAGATCCTAGGGTGGGGATCCCAAGAGGGCGTGCCCTACTGGCTTGCGGCCAACTCGTGGAATCCGAACTGGGGCGATGAAGGTAATCAATCAATCAATCAATCAATCAATCAATCAATCAATCAATCAATCAATCAATCAATCAATCAATCAATCGGTTACCACAGTCCTTCAGTAAAGTCATTCACGTGTCATTCATTCATTTTCGCGTACTGTAATACCTCATGATCTGCATTTTCACTGTCATTTCACAGGCTTCTTCAAGATCCTTCGAGGAACGAACGAGTGTGGGATAGAAAATGACATCAACGCTGGAATTCCAAGGCAACAGGAACTGAATGACAAATAAAAAATTTTAACGTAGCTATCGGCGCCGTTCACTGAAAACATTATCATTTTGTGATAGGTCAGTTAATGCAAGTCTGTACTAATGCAAAGTCTGTACTAAGTCTGTATTAACAGTTAATGCAAGTCTGTACTAAGCGCAGCGAGCCATGGAAAGGAAAATGATTAGGGTTAGGTAGAGAGATAGAGAGATACCAATGTGATTTGAAAGAACTCGAGTTATGACTACCTTAGCTTAAGCTAAGAAAGGGAAGTGGAGTAGGGCCGGGCATGTAATACGGATAAGATGTTCGTTAGTGTATGAGAGATGATAATAAGCGGTGGCAGAGTTTTGTGAGGAGGTCAGGACGTGTGAATCCGCATGGAGAAAGTGAGCACGGCCGGCATAGAAGACGGCTAAAAGAAAACCAATGGGAGAGGTGTTCTGCAGTAGATTCAACCTGACTGGTAACAACGACCATGGTGATGACTACTTCCGTGGGCTGAGGTTAGGATGAACATTCATTCCAACCAGAATGGGTCAGTGCGGAAGCGTCTATATTAGATATTTATAGCCGAGATTAAATAATGGGATGTTTTCTTATCAACGTACTGCATCGGTATGCTTTAAGCACTCCGTTAGAACGCGTGGCTCCTCAGTCGCTGGTCGTGTTTTGCTTCTTAACTACCAGGGTGGTGCTCGACCTTAACCACATCCTGTGCGTCCAAACATATCAGCTTACCAACCGGCTTCTGGCGAAATCAGTCTGCGATTCAGGTGGAGGATAACGGTAACCAGGCGCCAAGGAAACACTGCCATGCAGGCTAGAGGCCTTACCTGCCAGGAAAACGCAGCTTTTAGTGTGACTGCATACGCCACATATCTAAATACCCGCACTGACGGCCTGCTAACAGGGGTCGTAATTAACTTGCTGGTCAACTGGAAAATGTCTTATATTTTGCGGACTCTGGCTATGGGAGGAGAAATAATAGCAGCGTTGCAAACATTTTTCGTCTATTTCGAAGTAACAACTTTTTTTATTGCAGAGGGCAAGCAAACTTAATATATTCAAATCTGCTTTGAACAATGCCAATGTTGTTTGCATTTACGGTAAAAAAGAAAACGTTAGGTGTGTGGAGCAGCAGTGCGCCCTACACCAGGCAATGCTTGTGCACACATTACTTTTATATACTGAGCCCACGTGCCGATTACCTAGACACACCATTGCTGTATCGGAATATTGAACGCGGCGAGATTTCTCGGGGCACAAAATATACGGGCGGGCTCAACAAGCAACCTGATCAGCACTTTCTCAACAATTAAGACAGCGTGCACAACTGAGCAATCCATGGAATATGCATGCACTTGAAACAAGAATTAAAACAGTCTGCTTCACGGCTTGCGTAGTGTCGAAGTGCCCCACGCAAACACACACGCACGTATTGTACGATGGACACGGCGATCTGATCCACGAGGACACGTTGGACACGTATACAAGAATAACATTAAGCAAGTCGAGCTATTTCCATGAACAGTTCTTTGACTGCTCATTAACCTAGGCGCTGCTTTGATTACACAAACACCGAGTCTTAACTAGCCACAAGGTAATAGTGAATGTTGCATTTTTTGTCCAAGGTAAGTAGTAGTTAGTACAATAAAGCACAAGTCAGTTTCGGTCGGTAAGGTACACAAACGGAGTAGAGCACATTCATTTCGTCAATTCAACCAGAGCACAAGCCACAAACTTCTTCACTTGGATTCATTTATAAGCCTACAATCTTCTTTCGATAATAAAATGACCTAAATGTTAAGCACCACTAAAGAGCACATTTTTGAAGGGGGTTCATATGTGATCCTCGAGCGCACTGGAATGCGTCGGTGAAATCGTCGCTGTTGCTCAGGGCAACCTCCCAGTCGCGGCCGCCCTTCGAATTCTCCTGGACAGTTGCGCCGTACTCACAAGCCTGAAGCATGAAGTAAATGAAGAATAGCTGCTGCCTTGTCAAGACGTGATCGTCCGAGAGGCGGAGCTTCGTCGTTTCGCTCCAGCTTTCGTTACGAAAGTACTCGTACGCCGCCCGCGCAGAGAGAATGTCGCGAACCCTTGGGAAGCGCAGAGAGAGCTCTCCGCCGGCAGAATACACGCAGGTCTCGACGTTTCTCATCTCTTTCTCAGTTTTTTCTGTTAGCCAGTTGGCGGCACTGGTTTGCAGCTCGAGCGCTGCATGATCCATGAGGTCAAAGATGCACCGTCCCAAACGCGGTCCCGCTCTAGGGATGTGTTGCAGACCACCGAGGTCGTTGTAGAGGGCGCGCGTAATGTTGAACACGAGCAGGGGAATGTTGAGTGTGGCCGGGTAGAGCTCGTGCCAACAGTCCGTGCTGAAGACGGAGCGCGTCCAGCGGCTAGAAGAGCTGAGTGCGTGAGACACCAGGAAGGTGTATTCATAGTTCTTTGCGTAAAGCTCGAGACTGCTCCGGTTGGCCGGTACGACGGGAAGGCCTTGAACGTATCGTTGGATGAGGGTGTCGTTGTTGCACCATTCCGGACCGAAGACGCATATCTTAACTGCGGACATAAAACCTCGAATGGCAGCCCTGGATTCCATGTCGAAAAGTGGTGAAGAATCTATCACATCCAAAAACGCTTCCATAAAATCACGTGCACGGTCGAAAAACGAAGTAATAGATGCGTGCAGCTCGATGTTAGCCATTAAAGAAGCGTATACTAAAGGAAACAAGGCTTTCTCAACGGCACGGATGCAAAGGTGCCGACGAGGGACATTCGTTTGGCGCCGGCCGTATGTTAAGGTGCTGTAAAAGTCGGTGAGGCCAACTTCAGTGAGAAACGGAGACGTCCCGATCAGGACACGAACGGTGAGGTAGTTCATGACCGTATGCGCTTCCGTCCCACGAACGAGGTCAATTATCTTGTTCATCATAATCGGTGACAGCACCATGACTTCCGATCCCTCACCAGCGAAAAGCGACCCGTTGACGCCGCGGAAGAGCTCCGCGAGAAATTGTAGAAGCGACGACGGGGATTTCAGGACGTCAATCTTGGGCGAGTTTTTCCTCCGCAATTTCACATTTCTGATCTTTTCCAAGTCGGCAGCAAATCTGACTATGCTGAGGGAACTGTCAGGTGGTAGGTGCTCCTTCTTGAAGACGCGGACAGAAGAGGACACGGCTTCTGTGTAGAGGCTGATCGCGTCGTTGATGCCTATGTCTTCACTGGTAGTCACCATTTCGGGTGGTCCCACGGACACCATGTCACGGCCATCAGGATGAAATGGACTGGATGCTACACCAACCTCGAGGAGAGCGGATGTGCCAGTCTTTCGTAGCACTTTGGCAGCAGCCTCCCAGATGGATACACTGCCCCGCATCGGTGGGGCAAACGGGAAACCCTCCAGCGAGAGCTCGGACATCAGCCGCCGGAGCGCGACCAAGCCTTCCTCCTCACTACCTTTGACGTCCATGCATTTCATGTGGAGTTGCCTGACCGGCAGAAGCGCGTCTGATTTTAGGGATTCGTCCTGGATGATGGCGTGCATCTTGTTCTCCAGATAAGCCCCGTAGTCTTCATCAAAGGAAACTGAATGATCCTTGGGAGCTGCCCTGACATGATGGCTCTGCCAGCGTCGGCACACGAAAGCGTAGAAATCGTCGCACGGATCGGCAATTTCCCAGGAGAGAAGTTCTTTCAAGTTCCGCGCAGTCTGGAAGCAGCTGGAAGAGCGGCAGGTATCAGAAGCCAACGCTCTGGCGCTCAGATGACTGGACGTTTCCATTGGTAGTAGCAGTAAAGCGCACACTATAACAACGCCAAAGAGGAGGCAGAATGCCAGGGGATAGAGTAGGCATTCCTTGAAGAGCACTTGATCCCCGTGAGTGCGTACAATAAAATCGGCGCTGTGTTCTTCAGGTGGAAACCTAGGTGTTGGGTCAGGTCGGCGCTCACAATCAAGGTGATTCCAAGTGTCGCGAATGTGAATACCGTGGCCCGGTTCCACCACATCATTCGTCTCTACAAAAAAATCGTCATCAAGCGTTCGTCTTAGTTCCAGCTCTTTCGTTTCGATATCTGCCTTTTTAACCTTCGCGCTTCGAGAGCCAGGCGAAGCACGCTTACAACTGCCGAAGCGTCGTTCGTTGTTCACGTACTTAGCACGAAGTACTGCGCGCACAGGTCGGCCATTCTGCAGCATTGTCTTCTCTGAATCATTCATGCTAGCTGGATACTTATATCGGGAATTCACGCCACCATTCTTGAATTTCTCGCAGAAGGCTGACCTCGCCGATTGTGCTGGCGGATCTTCGGGGCTGGTGACACTGGTTGGACTGAAGTAATCATTAGCAACTCGCTGAAGCATCTTGTTGTGTCCGAGTTGAGATCTCACTGGACTAATCTGAGCCACAGCCGGACAGGAAGGAATAAAAAAGCGTGTTCCATCCTTCTGTAGTCTACCATCCCCTCCGCGCCAGCCCAGCTTCTCGGGGGCGGACGACCCACTGTTCTCTGCACTGTACAGCCGGTTTGAGACGCAAAGTGGGTGATAAGAATTTTCATCCACTCTCTGCGAGACTGCTTTTTTGAGTGTAAATTGCAACCGTGGCACTTCTGCAAGATGGCTAGACGATCGCGAGTTCTGTGCTCGGTTATGAGAGGCCATGGTCTTAATCGCAGTGGAATCTCCTTCGATATCTCGGTTCGTTACCGTGCTGCTAGAGCCGTCCGCCGTTGGTGACATCAAGTTTTCTGTGTTGCTTACCGGACGCAGCGGTTTGGAAGACTTCTGTACCAAGGGCACCTCGCCGTTGCTTGCAGCAGAGCCACTGGAACCAAGTCGGGAATCCCGGCTGACGGCGGCCTTCTTGCGAACAGTGCAGATCTTTGTGGAGGACGAGCATTCGGGAGCGTGGTGTTCCTCGAGGCGTTTTGTTGGTGTCGGCGACAACCCATCGCTGAGCCTAGGACAGCGGTCGGAGGAGGCATCGCTAATGGAAGCGGGCTCCTGCGGGCTTTCGGGCGAACTGCCAGAAAGCTCGCGCATTGAAGGCGCGTCGACGCGTCTTTCGTGCGACGGGAGCGCCTCGCTCGTCTTCGGCAAGCTCGACTCGGAACTGACGGAGAACTTCTCGGCGATGGGGCAGTGACCCTCAGCGGTTCGAGACATCTTCTTCTTTGCCTGAACGCGCGCGCACGTGACAGTACTGCGCTAATGCAGTGACGTGTCCTCTGGCACCTGGCCTTGAATGTTCTCGTTCAAAACGTCTTTAATTATTTAACAGAGGACAGTTGCATGAAAAGAATTCGAATGAAAGACGGGGAATGTTTAGAGGTGCAATTTGGCTACTCTCTAAGAAGAAATAAATTACCTGCAAATGGAAATACCCCTAATGCAAGCAGATCCTTTTCCACGTGCACGAGCGAATGAGCTATGCGAAAATTAGAAAAACAGGGAGTAAAAATGAAATTAGCCAGCATTGCTCTCTCTTCTTACATTCGTCTGCTACCGTTCTGCCTAGTCCCCCCTGAATTATCTTGGTAAACATATAGCGTTCAAAGGCGCTAGTAAAATTTACGAATGGCTAACTCTTCCATAGGAGGATCCCTAAGCCACACTGAATCCACTACTGGATTCAGGGGCAGTATGAAGAGGACTGCTCACACTGATGATGATGATGTCCTCAGTCTTAATGGCACATACCCACGGCGGGAGATTGGGTACATAGCGTTTACAAGCGCACTCATGTAGAAGGATAATTTTGGGACTTAAAGCTAGAATTTGTACAAAATATAAAATACGGAAAAGAAAAAGTAGTGAATTCACACCGAGTCACACCGAGAGCGCTTTATTCACTTCTCCGGGATACTGAAAAGGTGTGAAATTATTGTTTTTTTGCGTATGTGCTCTTGTTTGCAAACACTTTTCTTGGTGAGTCATTAGCGCCTGTCCTGTGTGTATCTCCTCTTGTGTGCGTTTTTCGTGTGCGCTTAAATTTCATTTCATCTATAGCCATGCACCATCTAGCCCAAACAGAAGTTTTGTTACATTTCTCGGCTTCTACTTGAAATCTGAGCGGACGCAATATATAGTTTTACGACTCGCGTATCTTCTTCGACACTTAAAAGCCAGCATGGGGAACTCATATCAGGACGACAGGACGCTGGTATATCCTTAAAGAATTCTGGTCTAATACTGAGCTGTACTAATTGACAGCTAAAGAAACTAGCAAGAAAACAGCGCAAAAATTCAGCCAGGAGAAAAGCAGAACCAGCGCTTTCTTTTTTTTTACCTATGCCGGCTGCTTTGTGCGCGGTGATCACAGATAACTAAATGCCTGAGCATACGACATTGTGCTGTCTTTTCACACACAAATGATACTGAATCGTGGGCTTACAAAACTATCGCAACACTTACTCCCGGCACAGAAATTACATTTGCCGCCCATATCCTTTTTTCTTTGCCGGTGATTTACTTGTGTGTCTCTCCGTACGAGTAACCATGATGCATTTCAGGAAAAGAAGGTCCACTTGCAAACAGGCCACCTTTCTGAAATTTTTGTCATCTTGGCTACATTCTCTTCCACCTGGATACCTCAAAGACGGGGACATTCACTGCGATTTCACAGCTAACACAGAAATAGGATAATCCTTAGATTTAACTCTCGTATTAAAACCACATGCCGCCGGTGGGATCCGAACCCACGACCTCCGAATTACGCGAAAATTCAGGGGGCACTTTGACTGTCTAAAGTGCGTAGAGGCGAAAGCGTTTTCCGCACTACTTTCAGTGCTTCTGTGGCACTGGTGGCGTCACATGTAATTGAGTACTAATTATTAAGTGATGACAAATCACTAATCAATGGTTAATTACTGATTAATGCCTGAATACTAATTAACTGCTAATTAAGCTTAAGCTTAAGCTTCGCCTTTAGGAGTGGAACGCGACAGCGTGTTGTAGCGCTGCCAGGGAGTCCACGGAACGCCACCACCCGTTCGGCGCGATGCCTTGCCGTTTCAACGCAACGGTTTTTGAGGAAAGGAAATGGCGCAGTAAATCTCTGTCATCTCGGTGGACACCTGAACCGCACCGTAGAGGAACGGAGGAAGTGGGAGTGAAAGAAGAAAGACGAAGATGGCCCGTAATGAAGAAAATGAAAATTGTATTTGAGGAAAGAAAATTACGCAGTAACTGTCTCACATATCTCGGTGGACACCCGTCAAAAAATTACGAGGAACTTTAGCGGCTAAAGTGCTGAAAGGCGAAAGCCTGAGTGCTGCATTCTGCTACGTGATTATTCACTGCACATTTTGTTGGTGCATTAATTAACTGCCAATTAATGACGCTTAAGCTTCGCCTTTAGGAGTGGAACGCGACAGCGTGTTCTAGCGCTGCCACGGAGTCCAAGGAACGCCACCACCCGTTCGGCGCGATGCGTTGCCCTTTGAACGCAACGCTTTTTGAGGAAAGGAAATGGGGATGTAATTCTCTGTCATCTCGGTGGACACCTGAGCCGCACCGTACAGGAAGGGAGGAAGTGTGAGTGAAAGAAGAAAGAAGGGCCGTAATGAAGAAAATGAAAATTGTATTTGAGGAAAGGAAATTACGCATTAACTGTCTCACATATCTCAGTAGACACTAGTCGAAAATTGTATTTGAGGAAAGGAAGTTGCGCAGTAACTGTCTCACATATTTCGGTGGACACCCGTCAAAATTCGCGCGCGGTGACGTCGCGACAATTTGGACCAATCTGAAACGCGGACAATTACGCCTTGCTCGCGGTAAATTGGTTTCTGAGGAAAGGAAATGTATCTGTCTCTCATATCTCAGTGGACACCTAAACCTCACCGTAACGGGAAGGGAGGAAGATGGGAGTGAACGAAGACACCGTATTCACTAGACGCACCTTTGTTCATTCCAAACCATCGTGCTGGCATGGCGCAGTGGTAGCGTGCTCGACTCGCACTCCGGAGACCGGGGTTCGATTCCCAAGCTCGGCAAATTTCTTACTTGGTTTTATTTATTTATCTGGTCGAACTAGAAAGGTTAATTAGACTAATTGGTTAAGTAAGCAATTAACTAAACTCAAACTTACTTGGAGCATCACTATACGACCCCTTTAATTGGTTGCATGGTTAGTAGCCAAAGTACAATTGGCCCCGATTGAAATTCGCGCACTGTGACGTGACGACCGTTTCGACCAACTGAAAAGCGTGACATCCTCTGTCGACAACTGCTGCTTACAACGATGAGGCATTAAAGGCTTCCGCCTTAAAATTCAGGGGGAGGGGGGGGTGCACTTTTTTGACCTAAAGTGTGGTCACTGATGTGTGGTTAAGATGTTAAGCTTCGCCTCTAAGAGTGGAACGCGAGAGCGTCTTGCAATGCTGCCAGGGAGTCCCTAGAACGCCATCGCCCATTCGGTTCTACGCCTCGCTCGTCGGTAAATTGGTTTTTGAGGAAAGGAAATGTATTTCTCTCTCATATCTCGGTGGACACCTAAACCTCGCCGGAATGGAAGGGAGGAGGATGGCAGTGAGCGAAGACACCGTATTCACTAGACGTGCCTTTGTTCATTCCAAACCATCGAGCTGACATGGCGGAGTGGATACCATGCTCGTCTCGCACTCCGAAGACCGGGGTTCGATTCCCGAGCTCGACCAAATTCTTACTAGGTTTTATTTATTTATATGGCCTGACTAGATAAGTTAATTAGGCTAATTGGGTAATTAAGCAATTAACTAAGCTCAGTCCCACTTACTTTGAGCATCACTATATGGTCCCTTCAATTGGTTGCGTGGTTACTAGCCAAAGTACAATTGGCCCCGTTTGAAATTGGCGCACTGTGACGTCACGACCGTTTCGACCAACTGAAAAGCGTGACATTCTCTGTCGACAACTGCTGCTTACAACGATGAGACATTAAAGGCTTTCGCCTTAAAATTTCACGGCAACAAACAAAGAGGCAGCAAGCACGTCACTTTGAACTCTCGAGGCTTTCGACAGGTAAGTGCGTATCGCAAACCTTACGCTAAGGTAGTGTCCGCACCTACACTACAAAACTGTTTTGTTCATTACCATGCAACAAAAGTGTAGGATAGGTGTTAATTCCAGTTAAGTTCCGCAATCAACCAATGGGTTCATACGGGAGTACGGTCTGCAGTTGTACGCTTCAGAAAACGCGGAACTATGTCGAAGCACGACAGCCCAGTTGGCAGCGTCTTCAGACTCCTTGACGCGAGTAGGGTGTCCACCCTTCACGCAGTTCTGAAGCATCAGGCTCGCATAGAAGGCCTGCGCAGCGGTGAACGCGACGCGTTCATGGTTAGGTATGACGAGCTCCGCGTTGGCACCGACGATCTTCGCGAAGAGCCTATAGGTGGCGCGCAAGGCCAGGAAGTCGCGCAAACGTCCGAAGCTGAAGTAGTCCTGTCGCTTCGCGAAGCACGCTTCAGCTACTAGCAGGCTCTTCCGCGTGTAGTTCGTAAGCCAGCGCTCATCCTTGTTGGCCGAGTCGGCAGCGTCCAGTAGCACGTCGAAGAGGCAGCGTCCCAGCCGGGGCCCAAGTCGCGACAGCTGCATGGCGTCCACACCGCCTCCGTCCAAGGCCTGCGTCCCGTTGAAAGCCAGCAGAGGCACGTACAGAGTTCTCGGGTGCGATTCATGCCAGCAGTCGGTGCTGAATGCGGAGCCGCTCCATCTCATTCGCGCGCCGCGTTCCAGAGTGTAGATGAAAGTGCGCGGGTAAATTTTAAGATAGGCTTGATGCGCCGAATCATTAGCCGTGATTTCAGGCAGAGCGTCGAGGTATCGTTGGACTAAGGTCGCGTTCTGGGTCCAGCTCGGGCCGATCGCCTGGATCGTGGTCCTCGACAAAATAAGCCCTGCAGCAGCCTTTGCACGGTGGTCGAAAACTGGGGAAGCGTTTATTTCCGAGAGGAATTCATCGAAAAAGGCCCGAGCGAAGTCGAAGAGGACGGGAGTTGAAGCGTTCAGATTCGGAGACGCAAATAAGTAACTGAAAACAAGAGGTCGTAGGGCTAGCTCCACTGCCCGCACGCACAGCTCGGAGTTGTAGAGTCGAGTGTAGGGCTTTCCGTATAAAAGAGTGCTGTGGACTGCGATCAGTGCTGAAGGTGCAACGAATGGAGCCATCTGGATCATCAGTCGTAGGCCCAAGTAATTCAGTACGGTCTGGACTTCTGTGCGCGCGACCATGTCTACAATGTCGCCGACAAAGTCGGGTGACCGGATTAGGATCTCGTTCGCTGCAATGGAGAGGTCACCTTGAAACTCCCGGAAAGCCTCCGCTAGGAATTCGCGCAAAGGCGACTGAGAGTCAAGAACTTGCATTTTTCCCGCGCTTCTTTTGAGCCTTAATTCAGACAACCTCTCAAGTTTGGTCGCAAATGTAATTGCGGCAAGAAATTCTGGCTGCAACAGACGTCTCACTTGAAAGGCCCTGGCTGTCGACAAAATAGCCGTCATATAAAGACGCTGGGCTTCTTTGGCGCTGATGCCACGTTCGGTCGTCAACAGCTGGGGTGGTCCGACTGATGCAATGTCTCTAGCCGTGAATACAGGATGGGAGGCGACGCCGACGCTGACCAATGTAGCGGCGCCGCTTTTCCGAAGTATTTCGGCCGCAGTTTTCCATACTGGAATACTGGCTGGTGGAGGAGCCGTAAGCGGGAAGACCTCCGGAGACAGTTGCGACAGTAGCTCTAAGAGCATGCCAGAGCCAGCGTAGTCAAAGGCCTCGAAGCCGTCGCATTTTTCGTACAGATCCTGGAGTGGCCGAGTGAGAACAGAATGTTGAGTGTTTTTCTGAAGCGCCTTGGCGATGTCCTGCTGTAGGTAGCTGGCGTAGTCATCGTCTGTTGAAACGTTTGGGAAGGGCAAACTATACTGCACTGTCCAACCGAGGCACACGAAAGCATTAAAATTGTGGCAAGGATCGACGCGACGCCAGGAAAGAAGATTTCTCAGATACGGGGCATTCCGTAGGCAACTGATGGAGGTGCAGTTTTCAGTAGAGAGTCTGTTAGCTGATCTGCCTTCTCTGCTCAGAACAGGTGATGGCTTTGTGGGCAGAAATAGATAACAGAGAATTAGAATGAGAACGAATATGAGGCAGAGCGCCACCGGGTACAAAAGGTGTTCTTTGGGCACCAGCTGCTCTACTTCGGGGTGAACCGGTGCACGAGCGGGAACAATGGCAACGTGGGCGTGGCGTGGTGTTGTTCCAGAGGCATCTTTAGTTGTCACTTTGCTGGTACTGCGCGTACTGGCTGAAGGCTGTGAGCTGATTCCTTTCGCCAAATCCACCTTGTTCCTAGGTGCAGCCATGTCAGCCCTGGTGATATTAATTTTCGGTGGGCTTCGCGGGCTTTTAGGTGGTTCAGAGAGTGGCGTCGAGTACGGAGCATGCTCTTCGCCTGCCGGAGGTTTCGTATTCAAGGTGTCATGTATGGTAGGTTTGGGAATTTCCCGACCGATGTCATCACGTGAGAGACCATCAGAAACCAGCTTTGTTTTTCTAGCTTTAGAACTAGACAAGTCTTGCTTGGAAACACTAATTGCTACTTGATCTGAAATATGCTTTTCAGCTGAAGCATTATGACGCGTTTTTCTTGAGAAACTTCTATCGGCATTTGCTTCCTTCACCAATTTTTCTTTGCTGGAAGTTATGCAAATACCAGCGTTACCAGTGGCTGCTTGTGAAAGCTCTTCGCTAAGCGTCGCAGTCACGGGAGACGTTTGCTCAGCACTAAACGGTGGTTGCTGCAGTGGTGATCTTGGTAATCGTGATTCGGGCGCCATAGTGAAGTAATTTTCGCTCATATCCTGGGCGATCAGAGGATTTGAATTGGAAGTTACAATTTGAGTTCTTTCGACAGTAGCTAAGCCGTCTGCAGAGCTCTGTCCTCGGACGCACTCCTGATCACGAGAGTTCTGCAACGACAAGCGGCGAGTACCTATCAATATTTCATTCTCATGGACAACACGAGAATCAGGAGGCCTCTCCCTTGACGCTTGTTGCTGTTGCGGATTACAGTTGTGGGGTCCGTCCAAGATCTTTTCGCTCGGACCACACGCATCCTGGCTTGGTGCTATGCTCTCTGCTTTTCCCACATTTGCTGCAGTGACACTGAAAGACGGGAAAGGTCCACGGAAGTCCGGAATAGTGTGCGTCTGCTGTGCGCCGCTTCTCATGGCATTATTTACACCTTCGTTTCGGCTTGGTGGTTGCGATGTGGTTTTCTTGCTGCTGCATTCTGGAACACGGTGCGTGCCAGTATCTTTCAGGTCCAGCTCGACGCGGCTTGGTGCATCGGCTTTCTCCGGCGACGGCGAGCTCGGCAGTGACATTGAGTCGCGTTGCGTGGAAGCTTTCCGGACACCTGTGATGTTCTTTGCTGGCTGCGGGATTGCTGCCTTGCATTTAGTCGATTCGGACGCGCAATTGACTGAGGTGCAGTGAAGGGATTCGTGGTTTCCGACTGGAGTCTGCTGAATGTCCTTTGTAGCCGACTGAACAGGAGCAGCGAGATCCAGTTGCCCTCCCGGAGGAACACTGGACTCAGGCACATTGCCGGGGGAGCTGATGGGAGTACCACTCACATGCGGCTGCTCCGAGGTCTGAAGGCTTCCCTTGTTCTCATTTGTCGATGTCGGACGTCTGGTGGTCGCCACGATGGGCTGGGGTCCAGAACTGCCGCGATGTTCGTGGAACTTCGAAGAGGGGAACCGGCTCATGTTCTTGTTTCTGCCTCAGTTGAACTGAACACACCCACGGCGATTGTGGTTGCTCTTTCTCTTTCTCGTTTAATGCCTGCGCACGCTCCAGTGCACCACTGAAGCCTAGTGGCGCACCCAAGTGAGCGATGTCATTGATGGTTATTTCTTCTATCAGAGCCCGTTGAGAGAGGAGAGGTTGCGAAAATACAAGCGCGGAAAGGAACTCTATAGGATGGAAGTTCAAAGGCTTCGTTGTCGTTTTATTCCAGTTCGCCGTAATGCGGGGCTCGGGTTGCGCCAAGTCGCACAGCCATGACTTATAAATATCGCACCCAATTTCATTAGTCCTAGGAGAAAAATAGCTTGGATGTCCTGCGGCAGTGGCTTCGACAGACGTGTTTTTTCATGATTAGGAAGTTTAGAAACGTACTGTAGCATGCAAAAAAAAAAGATTAGCTCTAGTGACGTGTCACAGGAGCGGCAGATAGCAACGCGTGGCGCTGCGGTTACAAACACGCCGATAACAAAAGTGCCAGGTGTGTTCGCAAAGCAAGGCGCCATGCAAGTCGCGCGGTGCAATTTTCACCGCTCTCGATCGTGACGTCATTCTGCTAACTTTTTAAGGCGAAAGCCTTTCATGGCTCATATTGTCGTCCGTTAAGGTATGACGCCACCTTTGAAAAATCGTTTTTTTGTAAAAATGACATTTTTTCTTTTTTATATTTCGCGAATCCCCAAACATTCAAAAAATCTTTTGCAGCAAGAATAATGTTCGTATCTTATTTTGTTCAAAAGATATAGCCGACTTTCGAACAGGTGGTGAACAGTTCTGAAACCGAAACTGATGTGGTTTGGTAACAGAAAATGATAACTCAGCTTTAATCAGCGGCGTATATTGAAAATTTTCTGTTTTGTTTTAGTCTGATATGTAAAAGATTATTCAAAGGGAATTTGTAATGCTTCCTTTTTTGAAACATAGCTTTAAATTTCCGCAAGGGGGATGCAAGACTCTACAAGTATGGCTACAAGCGTCTCAGTTGTTTACTTTGCGCGCACTTGACGCTATCGCTTTGAATTCTACCGGGTTCGTCCTTCAATGATGGCAGCAGAAGTACAGCAGATATTTTGAGGGAAGCAGGCATCGAATCTGGCCACCACACTCTCGTAGCATGTTGCACCAGTGACCATTACCGTGTGATGAAGGCCCAGCGTCAATCAACGGGCGAGGCAAAACATCTCGGCAAGAAAAAACGGTCAGCAACAAATGCCAAAAGAGAGCTCGTGTCAGCTAAGGAGGGCCCTAGCTATGAACCTGGAGGATTTTAACTTTCTAGGGCATGATAACGTGTTTCTACAAGGATTGAAAAACTTTATTCTTGTTTTTCTCAAAACTTTATTTCTCGCACTTTCGTGTTGCGCAAACAATGATAACTTCCAAATGAATACATATTTTTCAATGAAACTTTGCACGCTAGTTCCTTTGTTACTAGCCTGTGCAATGAACTAGGATAAATGAAATCGAATGGAGAGTTTTGATATAATCATGTTTTATGTCAAGGAAGGTAGGCAAAATGACACATTTTTTTGTTTTCTTTAGCATTTTTGCTATAACTTTTTTCTCAACTATCGGATGGCAAAGATCCTAGTTGGTTGCACAGTATGGTTAGTTGGCTAACTCTGTGCCAAAAAGTTTACAATTCCTGCTCTTCATTGACTCGTTATGAGTGTTTGCATAACAGCCATATTTGGGCAATTTTTTGTGAATTATAATTGCCAGCATGGCTTTTTTCACTCTTATTTGCTTTTGAATATCATATAAAGTGGTGCTTTATAAGGTAAATGTGAAATAAAAATTTAGTGGTCAAAATTTAAAAAAATTTTGAAAAAGGTGGCCTCACACCTTAACAAAGCGTGTCACACGCGCTTAACTCGGGAACTAAAAAAGAGAGAAGAAAAAGGAGGAAAAAGTGAACCTAGAAGCCAAGTTTGATGACTGTAGAGTAATTAATTAATTGATTAATCATAGGCAAAAATGTCGAAATTGCGTCGAAATAGCGCGGACGTCGATATAACCGCGAGAACGGTGTGACGTCGCATCCACGGGAAGTCGTCACGGCATAGTGAAAATTGTCACAGAATGCTCGGAAAAACGTCGGTTTTGTGTCAAATTAGGTGGATGAATGTGTAATTAAGTGTAATTAACACGTAAGATTTCCGAAAAATGTATAATTTGGGTATCGATATAGCCACAGGAACGGTGTGATGTCACATCCACCGGAAGTCGTCACGGCATAGTGCCTCGGCTTTCGCCTCTCAACACCTTAGTTGCCAAAGTGTCCTTGCATTTTTTTTTTTACTCGCGACTGTACGTATTCGCATTACTACAGCTCTGTGAACGAGTGCACAGGGCGATCTCAGAATCATGTTTTCTCGCCAAGTTGAGAGATTCTGAAATGGGCTGTGCGCTCAGCGAACATGTTATAGGCATGCGGAAGCGGTCGACTCCCTCCGCACGAAGAAATTTCATGGGGGCGTTTTGTTGACCTAAAGTGCGGTGAGTCGGAAGCCTTAAGCGCGGTTGTGCTGCTTGGGTCACTGATGTGTGGTTAAGATGTTAAGCTTCGCCTCTGAGTGGAACGCGACAGCGTCTTGCAACGCTGCCAGGGAGTCCACAGAACGCCATCTCCCGTTCGGCTCTACGCCTTGCTCGTCCGTAAATTGGTTTTTGAGGAAAGGAAATGTATATGTCTCGCATATCTCGGTGGACACCTGAACCTCACCGTAACCGGAAGGGTGGAAGATGGGAGTTGAACGAAGACACCGTATTTACTAGACGTGCCTTTGTTAATTTCAAACCATCGAGCTGGCATGGCTGGTAGCTGGTAGCGTGCTCGTCTCGCACTCCGGAGGTCGTGGTTCGAATCCCCAACTCGGCCGATTTCCTACTCGGTTTTATTTATTGATATAGTCTGACTAGGAAGATTAATTAGGCTACTTGGTCAATTAAGCAATTAACTAACCTCAGTCCCACTTACTTGGAGCATTACTATGACATCCCTTTAATTTGTGGCATGGTTACTAGCCAAAGTACAATTGACCCGTTTGAAATTCGCGCACTGTGACGTCAAGACCATTTCGACCAACTGAAAAGCGTGACATTTCTGCCGACAACTCCTGCTTACAACGATGAGGCATTAAAGGCTTCCGCCTTAAAATCGTCTCCTGCGGGACAAGGCTATTCTCCGAAGCTGGTGCGCCCTTGTGTGCACCGTGCATTTCAGCGTTAATGCGTTGTGCACGAGTGCGTGTTGATATTGCCTGATAAGCGTGGTTGAGAAAGAGTGAAAGGAAGAAAGAAGAAAGGTGTAAAACAAGAAAGAAAAAGAGAAAAAAGAACGCCAATCTAGGATGAAAAGTCCCTCAAAGGAGACCCTCAACTAATGGGGTCGACCACTGTCATGAAGTCACGGTCAACCGCTTTGCGCAAGCCACACGTACAAGCAGGTGGACGGCAGGTTCAAGGTAACTAAGCGCGACGTCATGAGAATAGCTCGATTCCATTGGGTGGAGTCTTTCTTACGAGGGCCTTTGCCGCTTCGTTTTTTTTTTGTTGTTGTTGTTGGATCCGATTATTGAGCGCGAGCTCCACCCCTGGAGAGAACGGCCGATCTTGCGCCTGAGGTAGGATCACGTGTCTCCCCTAGCAAGCTGAGAGAAGCTTGTTTAGTCAAACTAAGTATGGGCAAACAAGAAAGTGCATAGTCGTGTGTGCACCAAGCATTTCAGTGAGCAAGATTTTAGTTTATGGAGTCAGCGCTAAATTCGGTTGGCTTGAACATCAATGCCCCGCGTCCTAAACATCGCCCTACGTTCCTGCTCTAAAACAGTTCAAGGAACCAGCCTAACGGCGCAACATCTCTCGGCATTAAACGAAACTGTCTGGTCTTCAATTCGATTTTAACTGCATCGGTATATGTGTCAGAGTTCTGCACAGCTCCGCGCCTACCACATGAAAAATATCTTTTCACCAGCATTCAGTGACCGCTTACTTTTGATTAGGGGCGTCGGAGCTTCAGTGTTGTCCACAACGGTGACAGCATATGTACTGAACGAGCGCGTTAATTTCTTTACCCGCGATCTAAGCGGCCGGGTGCTAGTGGATGGCTTACCCTCCCACCTACATCCTACAATGCCTATCCTCATAGATTACAACGCTATTAATGGCTTCTAACGGATATCACCATATAGACTCTCGCGTCCTCATCCGTCCCTCAACAGATCTAAGGACGCTCATCGCAGAAAACTTGAGACTATCACTTCCTTCTCCTTAGTTCACCCGTCTCTTCCATCAGAAAGTACCGAATGCGGGGAAACCCCTGTTGCATATCTCTGCCTCTGGGCCTGCCCCTTACCGATAGCCATACCCGCAATATCCTCCCTCACACGCTTCTGTTCTAAGATACCGCTCTTTTGGCAACAGGTGCCTCCGAACAGCTTAGCGGCCAGCGGAGTCATTAGCTGAGGATTTCTCTTCGAAAACTACAAAAAAAATTCGACATTTTCTAACAGATTTATTCTTTTTCTCTCTCTTTCTCTCAAATGCACTGAATGACGGAAGAGGAATGTTGGTCGCTTCTTTCTTCCGTTTTCGTTCTTTCTTCTTTCGTTGCCTTCCCTGCATTTTTTTTCACTTTGCAGTCGGGTAAAAAGTTTGTGCCGCCGCTTCCATTCATGCTGAGCTGTGGAAATGGCACATTTTTGTTTTATTTTGTTTTTCAGTTAGCGATGCCTACACTCTCCCGACGTTCGCGAACATGGGGGGGGGGGGGGGGGGGGGGGGAAGCGAAGCTGGGGCCTGATTTGTGAAGTCCCTACATCGTGTGCTATTGGATTAAAACACCTTTGCCCAAGCCATCCAACCAAAAGTTAAGCACAAAGTAGTTGGCAGGCCAGGCGCTCTGCTTTGTTCCGCACCCGAGATAACTGAAACAGTGGGTTTCCTTATGTCTGCATTTCATTCACAAAGTGCGGTGAACATATGCGTAAGCTCTTTATTAACGCATGTGTTTCCTGTTCACCAAAGACGTCCACTGCAGATCCCTAGTAGCACAAAATGTCGCCAGAACGTTATGACAATGTCGTCAATGTTTTATAATGTTGTGCAACATACTCCAACGTTACAGCAACATGCCCATAAGTTGGTCAGGATGACACTCTCTGCTAACATTGCAGCCAAATGTTCATAAATTCGTTAGGATAACATACCATCTGCCATCTTTGGAACAACATCGAGAAGCAACGTTGAGGCAATACAGCCTGATGAACGTTATTATAATGCTTGAATCATAACAATAAAGCAACATTACAAATATATTTCAAGAACAGAGTTCCAGAAGTTTTCCGACTGTTGCTACAGTAAACATTTTTTTCAACTAGCAGTACTTTGCAACTGAACCTCTTCTGTTGCGCCTGCTATAAATTGCATGCACAGCTCGATTAATATGTCGCAAAGCTTTGTTTATTACCTATTCGCCACTGTCACCCTTGGGACACCCTTCAGGAACGGCTATATAAGCTTGACTCTATGTTATCCGCTCGGAGGTGAGTGTACGTTGGTCCTCGAAAAGCGTTATGATATGTTGTGAAGCTTACCAATTGGCAGGCCTGCATGCTTGTGCAGGGTTGCTAAAATTTTCAAGAATGTTACATATGATGTTATGAAACATTGTGGAAACGTTGCAGCAATGTTGTACATATGTGGACACAACATCGTGGAAAATGTAGCAGCAATGTTTTTCACATATGTTGTCTTGATATTGCCAAAGGAGTACACTAGCCACGTTAATGCGGCCTAAATAGGTAACATTGCTGCAATGTTCCAGCAGCAATCTGTGCTACTAGGGATGTAACTCGGGGCGAACTGGAGAGCGGTGAAGAAATAGACATTACAGACGCACTGAGACCTCGGCATAACATGTTGCGCGTATGTATACATACTGGCGGCGTTTTTTTTTTCTTATTTTGGTATTGCCGCAGCCTACAATAAAATTTGCATTCTTGGAGGAAATTGGCACTGCGTACAACATTGAAGCTTTTTTTCCGTAGGCGCAAACACGCACTTCACGGGTGGCTACGCAGCCAGACGGTGTCGCTCCGCCCGCCGGATTAACAGCCAAGGGGAGGATGACAACAGGGGTGTCGCCGCGCACCGTGCGTATTTCTCTCTCTCCTGCCCGCTCACACCTAATTTTGGTGGCATGTTTTCTTCCCTATATTGATTCCGCAGACACTGCTATCCATGAATCACCACGTGGTACTCGCCAACGACCGCTAAATAATTAATAATCGAATCTTTCTGTCATGCTGTTTCGGTTTCGCTTTCAACAGCCGCACGGTGTGCTAATAGGTCACGAAAGGCAGGAAAAACGGCAGTATAATCGTTGCTTCTGCACTCGTTGTCATTCTCGCTCTTGAGGCAGGCTTAATTTAGCATTGTAGTGAATTAAAATGATGGAGCAGCGATTTTATCGCAGTTTTGTTGTGCCTCACGTAACCTGTGCGCCCACGTCGATGTCACATTCATTGTTCAGCTGTTTGAAAACGAAATAGCACAAGAAAGAAATTCGATCATAAATTATGTTAGCGGTCGTAGTACTATAATACTAAGTGTTCTTTGGGTAACAAGAAAAGCTTCACCAACGGATTACTTTTTTGTCCTCGAGGAATTCTGTGCGGCGGTCCTGATTGCTGGCGAAGCTGCAGAGTTAAAATGTATCCGTCTATGGCTAATTAGTATAATTAATAATCTTTTCACAAGGAAAAAAAATGCTACTGACTACTCGCAGCTCATACGACTTTCAACCGCCCTCAACTAGCATAGCCGTCAAAGGTTAGGTTGGTTTGGTTTTATGGGGTTTAACCTCCCAAAGCGACTAAGGCTATGGGAGACGCCGTAGTGGAGGGCTCCGGAAATTTCGACCACCTGAGGTTCTTTAACGTGCACTGACATTGCACAGTACACGGGCCTCTAGAATTTCGCCTCCAAAGAAATTCAACCGCCGCGGCCGGGATCGAACCCGCGTCTTTCGGGTCAGCAGCCGAGCACCATAACCACTGAGCCACCGCGGCGGGTCCGTCAAAGGTTACGAGAAATAATCTGACTACGTCGAAACCTCAGCAGTTATGCAAGTATTGTGGAAGAGGTGCATGTAAAAGTGCCGGAAAATATCAACAGCGGTTACATAGCTATCATTGTTCTTCATGGAGAAAGTAATACAATCCAAATCAAGTAGGATGTCAAGTAGAGAGACACGATCTGATGAAGAAGTCTGTTGATAAGGCGGGTGTCTGTCGCATGCGAACGAACAGTGGCCACCGCCGATGAAGACGTGATTTCGCCGAATGTGGCCCACATAACCGGCGCTGTGTAAGAGAACTCCGCTTGTCGGACTCGAAAGGTGGACGAAATGCCTGCCCGAAACTCTACCTGATGAATGTCGTAAAACACTTGCGCCAAATTTTCTTCCGCAGAAAATGTTCAAGTAGGTGTTTTAGCCTCTCATATACTACTTCTTGCCACTTGTTCTGTACCAAAACACACTTTTTTGACGTGGTACTGCGTGTAAAACGGAATGGTCATGGCCACCATATGTTGGAAAGAACACTACTCTTTGGTTGATACTTGGTTACCGCTTTTGACCCGTCGGCGAAATAAAAGGACAGTTCAATTTCTCTAGGTCATAATTTATTGGCACTACGAGATCATAAATAACATGTCACACAGACACAAAAAACTTATTGCTCTTGTAGTGAACTTTCACACAGACCTTATAGGGAGTAGCTCTCTGTGAAGCCTCTGGAACAGGCTGCTGTCCGCACTTTCAAGTGAACACACACATGTGATTTTTATACAGAACATCTCGCAGTCATGCGCAAGCTACTACCCATTACACACAACGCGAAATCTTGCCAAGGCGATGCACTGGACCGAAGAGGATATTTTCAGTTTTACCGCGAAGTGCACTCGTGGTTCCCGCGCAATCTCGTTAGGTTGCATGACAGCGGCACGAAGAGTAACACTGAGCATTGATGCAGCGTAAGCTGTAAACGGTGGAATGTAAGAATTTTATTGTTCTCCTGGAATCGCTAGAGCTCGAGTACTGCATGATGGAGAGGTATAGCCCGAAAAGAAACGTGAGCAACTTTACCGACTTTAGTATCTGAAATACGCTGCGATCGAAACCAATGTTACACTTCGTGTGACCAGAAAGCACAGTAACCACAGCATGGTTATTCGTGCAAGCCGTTTGAGGAGAGAGAAAAGGGGAACATTCGGTGTGCACGCGGTCTACATGTGCAGGTAGAAAACACCGTGATAATCTTGCCAGTTGCTTCGGCATGCACACGAAAACATAATTTAAGCAACACAATTTACCTTTGCAAATTAAGTTTCATCAAGAATTCTGCATAGAATGTATTCTTACGACTGCCAATTCATGTTACCGAGTACGGCTCCCTCATTAAATCATTCGCAAGAACTGTAGCGACAGACAATACAACAGGGAAGGAAGCTTTGGAGACGTGCGTCAAAGTGATAGGCAAGCCAGATCAACCAAAGTGTTCAGGTAAAGAAAAATGGCGCACTTGCAAGACGCCAGCCAGCAGGTCTAAGAATCGTTTCAGCGCATTGCATTACTTTTTTTTCTTCCTTCGTCTGTACGGCACTGCAGAAAGCAAATTGACACGGGCAGCAGTTTAAGCACTGATCTCCTGTAGCCTTGAAACACGCATCGAGACTCCAAAAACAACCGCTAAGAAACCGCACGAACCTTCAATATGAAGCAAACAGTTAAATACTTCTGTTCTAAGGAATCCCGTCCACTACGTTCAGCTAGGCGATGACGTTTCAGGTAAAGAGGGCCTCATTCACTTCTTCCATGACAAACTTCAAATGAAAACTACACGCTGTACAAGTCTGTTCGATGAACATCCTTGCACAGCGATGAACAACGATGTCAGCGAAGTCAACGATGAACGAGAATGTTCGTCGCGTACAGTTGCTTCTAAGTAGACGCCGCAGTTTAACTGTGCGTGACTTTACTCCAGCACATTTAGTTGCAGATCCAGAGATGTGTTCATCGCTCAGCACGTGAATCCCAAAACTACTTATTACCTAACTTTGAGTAGTCTTAAGCTTTAACTGTAACACGCACAGGCGCACACACAACAGATCAGACCACAACATTATATCTTGGGCAGATTACTTGACTTCCTCTCAGACAGCTTCATATCAGCGTACTTTTCAGTTAAACACTAACTCCTGTGCAGCCGATGTCTTTTATTAAACGACCGCTGCATTTCCTACTCCGTGAAGTGCTCTTCAAGTGCAAGCCGTGAAGTATTTCGCTTCCCAGCATGTACTGATTGAGTACTACGAAATTCAAGGCAGCAGTAATGGATGAATAATTGTAATGTGAACCTAATTGTAATGATGCATAGCAACCACGGAAAAATGTAGCAGCCCACGCAGAAAGGAAAGTGCCCAGAAAAAGAAAATGATATGTATACCCTGTCTCTTGCTGCAGACAACTGAGCGTTGCGGCGCCTTTTGCCCTACACGCTATAATGTACTAAACAAAAGGAAGTAGCAAATTCTTTTCTTATGCGCGAACAGGCGCATTCAATTATTGCGATGCTGGTTCCGTTTTCCCATGCCTGTGGCCTGCCTGTGTTCAAGACAGGTCTTCAAACTAGGCCTTTCCACGGCTTTCATTGCGCCGCTGGGGCACAGCCCAAACGGGAATTTTTATTCTTCCTCACTTGACGCTCTTGAGATACTAGAAGAGCGTGCCGCAAGAAAGCAATCAAAATCCTGAATTGCAACAAAAGCAGCAGAACAGCTAGCGACAAACTTTTTTTATCTAACCTTCACATGCTGCCAGTGTGCTTTTCGGTTTACCGATAGGAAGGGCTTGCTCAATGAACTGCTCAACAAGTGAATTGGAGGAGGTTTATAGTTATGTGCACTGAATGCCGACGTGCTATGGTACATTTGTTTTGTGTTTGTTAACAAAAGTGCAACGATCGTGCTTCGCGTATTTTCGTGCTATCAGTCATGCTTCACTGCAGGACGTAACGCAAACATGTCGTTCCAAAAAACCTGCACCGATCACAATCTGCACATGACGCCAAGGTCAACTATGTAGTTTCTGTACCACAAGAACTGTCGCTTGAACAAGAATACTACCAGCAGTGCTCGCACAAAGTAAACCTTTTTTCAGGCTTACAAAACGGAAGCTTCCTCTCACAACTCAAATCCTAATGAAAAGATAGCAGCAAGGTGAATCGGAGAAGTGCTGCTTTTCAAGGTCTTGGCATGCGACACCAGACAAAGCACTGTTCCCTTCGCAACTGGAATGTATATTTCTTTGCTTGCATGGTGTGCGGTTTGTCCGTTGCACTTTTGCTTGGTTTGGAATGTTTCCCCGGGATATTTGGGCATCCTACACATACTGAAGTCACAATTGAGTCCTCACAGCACATGACAAGCCTGATCCCTACCCCCCATTACAGAAGGCAAATGAATACACCACTAAAAACGTCACTTATGTGAACACCGAAAAGAGAAAGAGGAATGAGAAAAATGATAATGACTTTAAGCCTACCACGCCAATAGCCTAACTTTTTCTGTCACATCGACTGTCTCCTCCTTGTGTGAAATCAGTAATCATAGATCCGCTTAGGCTTGTGTCGCATTTTGGCAAGGATACCCCAATTTTGATGTCATCAAGGATGATAGAATTTCACCACATTTAAACTGGTATTTTTTACCTAATAGGAACTTTTGTGCACTGTGAAGTTGCGGCGAAGCTCGGGCGGACCGAATTTTCATTCTCACAGCAAAAAGTACAACAGGCGGGCGCAGGACAAGCCGAACTATTTTCGCTAGCACTTTTGTACACATATTCCAGTAGTAGGAGCCAGTTGTCGCTGCACAGTTCGCTCTTGTCTCGGTTTCTATGGAATGACACAACCTGTGGAGACAACCACGCCAAGCTGACCTTGACTATTCTAGAAGAGGCAAGCGGCAGGTTCAGGTGCTATTGCACTAGCCATTAGGGTAACACGTAAGAATCATACTGGAATGATACGATACCAGTCTCTTGGATACATTCAGAGATGCATTTGTGGGCTAATTCAGCGCACACTAGGCCTCACTTTTGCTGTCGTTGGAGCAATTCATTTTTCCTCCTTCAGTTATTCGTCTAGGAAGTGAAGATGCAAGAAGCCACATAGCGAGCAAACGCTAGGCCGCTAACACGCCACTGTCTAAGTTCACTTTGCATTTAGAGTAGCAGAGCCTGTACATTGCATTACCACCTAAGAGATAATGGCCCTTGGATTCCAGTAATGTTGAACTTATATTACACACAGACTTCTTGGTCGTGGGCAGGCAAAAATTGCTTCCTGCCAATAATTTTTTGTTTTGATGCTTTTCAGCGTCCATTTGGACGATACTTTTTTCACTACAGGTACAGTAACAGCGTACATAGTGGCTTATCAAGTTGCGTAAATATAGGTTGGAACAAATCACTGACATGGGGCTAAATTATCCAGAAATCACTGCCTATGGAGTCTAATGATAGAGAATGCCACAAAATAATAAAAAAAAAAACTTCCTGTTCATTTGGTGCTCACAACACAAGCTTAAGACATTGAGAAAATATAAAGAAAGCAGTCATGGTCAGACGAGACGAAAGATGAGTGCGCACAATGCTGAGTCTGATTTTTATAAGTGCTAGAGGATGTCACCATGATTGGTGCAAGCTACAAAGTCCAATCTCAGGAGTCATAAAGTCACATTTTGTTCTTATTCCGAAGGCACCCGATCCAGCAAACAGCAGCAGTGCAGTATACACATGAACGACAAAAAGAAACAAAACGACATTACAATGTCAACTCAGAAAACAGTAAGATGACGGGACGAGTATGCATGACTGAAAAAATGCAATGTCGGAGGCACGAAAAGTTGAATTGCTTTCGTGTCACCTCAACCCGTTTTTTTCCAAGAGTAACGCAGTCCGAAGTGGAGGCAACATTCAACAAACATACAAATATGCAAATTCAACACTCGCATTCTAAATAGACAATAATGACGTCCCAAGTGGCGCCAAACTACATGCTATAATGCATGACAGGTAACTTTCCAGAGACAATATTTTCATCATAAAGAAACTCTACACAAAACAAAACAAAGTATTATTGCATCTTCTTATCTTTTAGAGTCAGTGCCTTTCATTTCGAGACATGCACTTTACATTTCACTAAATGCAAGTGCACAGTACTGTTAGCTAAAACACTAATTTTTTTTTTCTTTCTTGGAAAGCAGCAAATTGTGTGCCATTCCTAAGTATTGTACTGCATATTTTACTGTATTGGCTGTAAGCTATCTACAAAACTAACATTCACAGCTCAGAGTT
This sequence comes from Amblyomma mixtum, assembly GCF_055824585.1. NCBI lineage: Eukaryota > Metazoa > Arthropoda > Arachnida > Ixodida > Ixodidae > Amblyomma > Amblyomma mixtum. Next base: position 1,388,293 of record NC_143016.1, on the reverse strand, counting down.
GGACTGCGTGTAACGGTCATTGCAGCAAGGTTAAACACCCGATACAAATGGTTCAGCATAAGCCTGATCTAAATTTTAGGCGTTGCAGAAGACCTTGACACCTTAGCCACAGCCAATCTAACTGCTTTGCTGTTCCCCTTATGTAATTAACAAGACGTTCCAAGCTGACCGAATGTCTCTGAGACTGTCTTCCAGCGCGAACTTTATTTCATGACGATTTGCGGCGTTTGTGAGTGTGTCCCACTTCAGGACAGCTGACGAATGCAAGTGAGAAGGCAGTGAAGTTTTAATACATTGTAAAACTCTGCATATCAAAACAAAAATATGGTTTTTATATGGCACAACTTAAGAACTGGCACGTTTAAATTAGTAATGCTAGCTGTAAGTAGTTGAGGATGCAAAATGCAGCGCCAGTAATCATATTCCTACTTATTTTGTTCAGGGCTCATAAAATTGGGAGAGCAGCTTGCGCCCTCTGTTGGCATCAGAGGAGAAATTAACATTTTTGAGATTGTTAGCTAGACAATGTATAAATGAGTCCTCTGAGATGTAAAACAAAATACCCTTGACACTAATTCCTATTTATGAAAGAAAGAAAAAAAGATTTTATGGCGTTTAACTGTGCCCCTCCCCTGGGGTCCATTCGGTATTTCACCACTCTGCTGTCTTGAAAGGCTAACAGAATCGTTGAAACCCTGTCAAAGAAATTACCAGCGTGCTATTGTCGACAAGGAGCAGCAGAAAGGAGAGTGAGCCACTGCAGTTTATTGTATAGTAAGGCCGTGCGAACTTACAGCAAATCAGGGTAGAACTTTACCACCAGGCTTAACGAAGAACGCCATACTAATGTCTAGAGGAAATTTTTGTGAGCTTCGCATAAAGGCAACCACTGAGTTAGAGCGCTATAGTGCTGCTATCAGCCACTAGAGGGTGCAAGCTACTCAGATGATGGCGACGCGGGAAGAAGTTTCGATGCAAGCGCTGTACGAAAGTTAATAAAAGCACCTGATTATCCCTAGTTCCAGCTCATTAATGGCATTTCTCTTAACTTGGAACCAACCTTGCCAATAGGAGTGGTGTTCCTTTATTTGCAAGGAAGAGAGACCGGCTGACCATATTGCTCTGCACGGAACCATGCCAGTGCTCACAGTACTGCCAGGCTGGCCCAGGTTACGGCTCAGCTATGGGCTCCAGTTATCGACTCCTTTCATCGACTCATCAGACCAGCCGTCTTAGAAAGAGGGATTAAATCTCCGTAAACAGGAGGGATGGGAAATCCCCGCGTCATCATTAACACTTTGCCACAGACTTTTATATCCTGCAGTGCTTCGGTATTCTGTACACTGTGAGTCCTCTTCACGCACTCGGGATACTTCTCGCGGATGGGCCGTGGACACAATGATAGCTGGCGCCCTCTGTCGGCCGCTGGAGGGAACAAAAACACACTGCCACTATTACTGGCCGCGATGGTTGGCCATGCACTTGCGGGGCAGCGATGCTCAGCCGACAGCACCAACGGGTGAAGGCGGGGGCCGCTGGCAAAAACCGGTAGCGAAGCGCAGTCATCCGTCGTCCGGTTGAGATGGAAGGAGAAGGCCTAGCTGCGTTCGCAGGTGGCACAGCAGAGATCGTGGTAGTTCTTCATGTGGCACATGCGGAACTGGCGGATCATTTGGCAGTTGCGAGAGTGGTCTTCGCAGTTCTGCCCTGCTTGGAGAAGGAAAGAGAGAAAGTCCCAGAACATATTGCGGGTGTCTGGATTTAAAATACACTGTTGCGAATATCAATACCGACTCAAAAAAGAGCCTTCTCTTTCAAACTAGCGCAGAAAATTCAAGCTGCTATCTGCCCTGTACAGCATGCTAACGTAAAAGGGCATTAGTTACTTGTGGTTGATCAGTCACATTCTGTACTATAGTGAAGACGTGTCACCAGGATATCCTGGAACAGTCCAGCCATGCTGTATACAAACGCTTTCATAGTTAGCCAAAATCATTGGTCATTCTACGAAAAAGTGCGCAGCCCTTTGCTTAATCAACCAAGTTCAATGATGGAATAAATTTTGGTCTGTTTGCTCACTGCTTCAGAGTGGAAAAGAAACAGGTTAATAATAATGCATTTCTTCCTCTAGAGTATTGGCAGTGCTGCGAACAGAGTATGCTACAGCGCGGTGACACTTGCTCAGCTAAGCTGAGAAAGAGCCCTGGTCACTCACTGGCTGCATCGCATGGTGGAGCCTCGCACCCTTGAAGCACCTCTGGTCGATCGTGACTGCGACACGAGTCCCCGGCCGGCTTGTCTGTGCCGTACCACACGCAGCGCAGAATCCGCGTCCGGAAACCACTCTCTCCACACGTCGCAGTACACTGGGAAAAACAAAAGTGTGCATCCGTATTTTTAAAGTATCTGAAAACTATCGGTGTCTGTGAAGTATCAGTGTAGGAAAGAGACACTTTCAAATTTAGTAAGATAAGCTGCTTTTCTGAGCGCCTCAATAGGGACCCATTCTCGCTGCTGAGGAGAAAACCTGGGCCGTGACCCCATATCAAGGAGTGTTCGGGCATTCAAGACTAAGTGATTAGTTATCCTTCTGCGAGATAGCATCAATGGCTTAGTTCACGTGCTGTTTTAGGCCTTCAACTGATGTCCGTTAAGCTGACCGATCGCATGTGGAGAGGAAGCACAAGCCAGTGTTCCACCCCTCTTCACATGTTACATAACGGAGTAAAACTTAGTGAAGGAAAACTGCTGCATACCTTATGGGAATAAGTGTTGGAGTGCGAATACGGATTTGAACATCGTAAAAGGCAGATACACGACACACGTACTGCCAAGAACACTTATTCCAGTTGCATAGCAGCCAAGTTTCCTGTAAAAAGGTGCACTGAACTCCTGAACACTGTTAAACTTTCTGTTTATGTGCCACAGGCGCACTTAACAGACACCTTTAACATATCGTGTACCGTGTTACCGTTACCTTTACTGGAGGTCCGGCAGCCAGCGCGTCGACCGTGCGCATGCGCTGATCACTTTAAGGGCTCCAGATGGCGCTAGGTACCCGGCAGCTGCGCGCTCACCTGCCGTATCAAAACCAATGAGCGCGTGCGCATTGACAGTGGGCGGGCTCTCGGTACTCCGGTAATGGTTGCACGGTACACGGTATGCTAAAGGTGTCTATTGTCCCTGGGATAAGCGGAGTTCGATAATGCCTAGGCCGCTCACCTCGGACCACTCGCCGACCTTCCAGACACCCCTGCAGAGTTCGCTGAGGCACTCCTGCTGATCTTGAGGCCTCGAGGAGGGGTCGCATTGCTCGTCATTCACGATGCTGTTGTTCGCCAGCCGACAGCTCACCGGGCGTTCCTGGACGGCGCGACTGAGGCCGAGGCAAGGGCCCTCCGAGCACTGATCATGCACACGCAGAAAAAAAGAGCATTTCGCAGACGTTCTATGCACTCACCGACGCGATTATTTTTTTTTTTCGATAGACAGAGGATTGCTGTATAACGTCAAGTGAATCAATCCCACCTTCAATTTCATGCGTTTCTGATGAGCGATTTTGGCTAAACAGCAAGAACTGCCCGAAGTGCCGCCAACCATGTGAGTTTTAGTACTGCACCTCGTGGGTAAAAAGTCCAGCCTGTGTCCGTAAATAATGTGAAATGAATTGCAGTCTGCTCCCGCTAACTACGCGCTTTCTTTTAGCATCCTTCCAGAAATCTGGCCGAATGTTTTTTACCCGCCAGAAGATGCAGCAAAGACAGCTTCGGGCGCCGTCGATGAAATGCCCATGAGGGAAGCGTCAGTGCTTAGTATCGCTCCAAGGGTAGCAAGCAGAAATAAGGTTCCTATCATCTTCTTAAGCGCAAAACAAAAAAGAAAGTATTTATTTAGATCACAATACTCAGAACACTGAATAAAACAAGAAGCAGAGGAAACAGATCAGTTATAACGGTAGCGGCAATGACGCGAGGAGCCAGTCGGCACTCACCTCTGACCAGGAGCCCGCCACCCAGCGGGGACAACTCTCGGTGCCACAGCTCTGCAGGATCTGCGGCTCTTCCATGCCGGCGTCCACGCACAGTGTCCTGTCAACGGTCTTGGATACATTGTGCAGGCGAACCATGCATTGTGCCACACGCACCTGCGTGAGGAGTATCATGGAGTGTGAGTGCTGTTCCATGTATATACGGAGCGCTAGGGGATCAGCACCATTTCCCGATATCAAAAAAGCCACGGGGTGCGTAACAGTTCCGCACAGCGACAACGACGTCAAGATTCGCGTTTTCGAAACGTGTTAACCTTGCTTGGCTAAATGTCTTGCATTAGCAACGTTTCTGACTCTTGCGTGTTTATTTGAATGGTAGAGGACGCGGCATTGGCTTCATGCACGCACAATTATACTCTTGATTCCTTGAATCTGACCACAAAGCTTCTATCTCCCCACTTCTTGCGTTTACAAACTCCCCATTCTACCTCTCCCTCCACGGTCCCGGAAAGCAAACTTGCTAACTCATCCTGCTCGCTTGAATGATGCTTCTCCTTCATAACACTTTTTATGCGGCGAAGCAAGCTTGCTGAAGTTTTGAAACAAAACGCAAAGGGGCATTTTTCGCACGACAGTCCTGACGCTGGTCGCCACAAATAACCGGCTTTCAACACAATGAGGCGTGTGGCATTTTATTTCGATCGAACTAACCTACAGTAAGATGTATTATGCGACGGGCATATGTCCGAGTCTTAACGGGCAACGCTGGGGTGTAATGAGTGGCCTCAACCTCGTCGCAAAGGAAGGATGCTACTAAAGATGAACTGCGAGACTCACTTATCGCCAAGACAATTTTCTTGAAGTGGCAACGGAATTACTGCGCAGCGACACGTGCTGACTCACCTGCAGGCCGCCTCCTCCACATGTCTGGGAACACAGGGACCATGGTGTAGTCTCCCACTCAAACAGCAGGTTGTCTGCGTTCCCGCGGCCCAGAACGTAGCTGTTGTGCATCAGGGCGTCGTCGTCGTCCTCCGTGGCCACGCTCTCGGGCTTCACTTGGTCTGCGTAGGTGTCGGCCGGCGAGCAACGCAGCGTAAATCGGAAGTTTTGCGTCTAGGAGTGGAAGGGATCCCGGAATTGCGTAGAGCATCTCCTCCTAGAGCCCTTGCATTGTTTGTAAGGGCTGCTTATTCCTCTTGGCATGCATTCACTAGTGGCATGAGTGGTATACTTTATATTTTCTTCGGCATTCTATTATTCAGAACAATAGAAGTAATTTCTGACACAGTGATCATTATGATAACAGTAAAGAAAGGTTGTAGTTAATCAGAGTGTTTGCACACAGTTATAGATGTCAACCTCTCGACCTAGACAACCATCTTCCATGGCAAGAAATAAAGGGAATATTCACGAAATGTCCTCTGACTAGATATTTCAGATGGTGCGTGACTGGGATTACTGCAAGGATCTGACATTTTTATTGCTTAAAATGATATTGCTGCATACCTAAGACTGACTACATGCATTTCCCCAACAAAAATAACGAGGGAGGAAAAAAAATCACTGCAGATTAAACGGAAGCTTCCAGCTGGAAGAAGCTTACTGCTGCCTCCACCGAGCCTCTTGTGGAAGTCGGAGAGCAGCGTCTGGATGCTGGGAATGGGGGAGCCACCATGGTGACTCGCTGCTCCCGACCGCGCCGTCGTGTCATCCAGCGTGCCCTTGACTTCGTGGATTGCTTGCCGGTCGCGGCCCTGGGTCCGAGCGGAAAAACACAGCATAGCTAAGGGCTTCCTCATATAAACCAGGTGCTTTAGCTACTTTGCTCATTTTCAGAGAAATAAAATAAACAAAAAGGTAATTCCAAATCTGAGCAGAGTTGTACGAACGGCGCAGTGGCGTGCGCTGAACGCTGACTTTCGGACGTTCGCGACAAACGTTTATTCGTTACCCACTCTTTTCGGAATCTATATGCCGTAAATTTCCTCAGTGTCATGGGGATGGCATGTGAAGAGGAGATCAATAACGAACATGCTTGAACCATAAGTAATTGCGAAAATTTCCGATAAACAGAACATGTTAAGTGACACAAAAAAAGCGTGGACAAGCAGTACAAATACGCCTAAGGGCGCGTATTCTGGAATGCCAGCTTACGCAGGATACTTCTTTTTGCATATTTGCATTGAGAAAAATTATGCCGTATTTATATTTCTGTGCATTAAAGTATGCGTGAGAAAATTGCAGTGAGAATATCAAGATGCGTAACGAGTTAACAAAACCTAAAAATCATTATTCGGGCCTTCAGAATGCACGTTTTATGCTAATCTAAACGTCCTCCTTACTGGCATTGAAGCCTTTCACGTGCCACGCGAACTTGTGTGCTTTTAATCGTTTTGGATGCCTACAGCGCTAAGCAAGATGCTGGTGCGCATCACTTACGTTTTTCTAGGCTCACAGATTCTAAAGAAGCTGACTACCGCTACAAGAAAGGAAAAACTCTCTTATCTCAAGAAGCAAATGTCCAAGCAACGCAAAAATGGGTATGCGCTGAATGCAGAATGCATGCGAGATATTTTAGTGCAATTTCTTTCGCAAATTTAGCAGCTGGGTAGGAAAGTAGTTAACGTACCTTAAGCCCCTTCTTGCTCTTCACATCATCGATGCCATTGATGAAGGCGGGCAAGTCAATTCCTTTCGGGCGTTTTCCGCCTATTCCTCGCAGATCTTTGGATATGAACGTCTCTTGGTCCACATCTACCGAAAGATTTTTATTTATGCATTAAGACTGATCGCAGTAGAAGTCATTGCTTCACACATAAAAGCCACAGTACGCACAAGTACGTGCAATATGCATATCTTTTTTGGCGCGAAAGCGCTACTTCACTAGCAGAGCTGAAAACCCTGAGGTATGTGGGAAGCCTCAACCGTTGACCTTTGACGAAGTGCCAGTGGCGGAGGCCTTGCGCAGCTGCTGCGTCAACGTGCGGAGCCGCCCCCCCCCCCCCCCCCCCCCCCACTTCCTTGCGTCCTGTATAACCCCTCCCCCATTCCCCGAGGTGGAAAAAGTGAGGGAGGCTCGCTACCCCGCCGGTAGACTGGCCGCGGAGCTCTCTCTTCCCACAAGTTCCCTCTCTCGGTCTTCCAGCTGCTGTTTCCCTAGGAAACGGACTCTACCCTTTGCGTCGCCGGCCAACACCCTCTAGAAAACTTCTTTAGAGGGTGTTGCGCCGGCGCGCTGCGCAGTCCCCGCTCCCGGCGCGCGGGAGCCATCGGCGCCGGAATCACGCCGCGTCCTCGTGAAAAACAAACCAGCTCTTCAGGCACCGCGCGTAAACGAGACGCATATGTAGCAAGGAAAATAAAAACAAAAAGAAACGAAGAAGGTACGCACGCAGCTAATCAAGTGCTTTCACACATCCTACTCGGTTTAACTACGTTAAAAGCCTACCATTTTTTTCTTTTGTTTCAAAGATTTGAAAATAGCACTTTCAAAAACAAAAAAAAAACAAATCTGAACCACATTAGCGCAGAAAATCGTCATTCCTTGTACAGCTGGTGCCGCAACAACTAGTTCTCTGAACGATCCGGAAACTTCCGACTTCCACTTCTCGGGACAGAGTCACTGAATCTGGCGCATCTACAAATCTATTCGCGAGACCAGGCGATTGCGTGCGGCGGTGATCGAGTGATAATGACGGGCGAATGATAAGGTGATCTTTATCTTCGAGGTTAGTGTTCCTTGTGTCATTGTTCAGTCTATCTTTAGTCCTCCTGCTGCCTCACTGTTCAGCGAACCACTTCCTTGCGAGACGCCACTAAGTCTATTGTGAATTTCAGACAGTGGCGCCGGCGTCGTCAACCATGCATAAATTGATGAAGGTTTTGTGCCATGTGTTGGCGAGATAACAGAAATATTGAGTGTATGTTCTGAATCCATGCCATACATTCGGTGTGCGAAATGCGCTGCATTTAAATAATTTGAGGGCAGACCCCACTTTGGTTCGTTTCTTGGTGAAGGAAAAAGAAATATGCCCCTGAAACGAGGGTACTAGCCGTTAAGTTGGCACTGAAGACACAAGCACCGCTCAAAATACAAAATTTGAAAGGACACGGTCAGCAGGCGATCAGTGAATGAGTTTCTTATGATGAGCTGGTCTGCGGTGTTCTATAGGTACAGCAACCATTCATGCCTGCAAGGAGCACAACGGGCAAGTCAGTTCATACTCTTTTCTTCGCATCATTTTAAGCCCAGCCAGTGTAAACTGCATGATACAATGGAGATTTCACGGCGCTCAGCTTGCTTACTCAGTAAACCATTGATATGCTTCTGGAATCAGAGGCAGCCAATAGAGCCCACCCTGCATAGTAGCTCTTGAATGCCTCATCGGTCAGTTATCTACAGCAGGAAGAGCTGCTAATGGGAGGCTTGTTTGCGTCACACATGTGCTTCTAAGATGCAGGTCACCTAGTAATTGGTATAACGCGGCTGTGGCCGCCGCGTTCAGATGGGGGCGAACTGCAAGGGACCCATGGGCTGTGCGACGTCCGTGCACGTTGAAGAACCCCAGGTGATCGAAATTTATCCGGAGCCCTCCATTACGGTATCTCTTTTTCTTTCTTAGTTCACTCCCTCCTTAAAGTAAGTCGTTTTTGAGGAACGGAAATGGCGCAGTAACTGTATCACTTCTCAGTGGACACCTGAACCGCGCCGTAATGGAAGGGAGAAAGGTGGGAGTGAAAGGAGAAAGAGGTGCCGTTGTGGAGGACTCAGGAATAATTTCGACCACCTGGGGATCTTTAGCGTGCACTGACATCGCACAGCACACGGGCTCCTCTTTGCGTTTCGCCTCTATCGAAACCCGGCCACCTCCCTTCACCTCACGGCGCGGTTGAAGTGTCCACCTAGGAGCGAGAAAGTTACTGCGCATTTTCTTTCTTCAAAACCAATTTTAAATTGTCTTTTTTTTTTTAGGACAGAGAACGGTTGTGAAGAGCGCAGCCGAAGCACCACTCACCCTTGGTCGGGGACTCGGAGGCGAGCGGCTTGACGGACAGAATAAGCTGTCCCGTGGAGGTTCCCGTCGAGCAGACGTAGACACCCGAGTCGTCAAAGTCCATCTTGCGGATGCGCAGCGCCCCCTTCCGTGAGACGGCGACACGACGGGAGGATGCTTTCACGGGCGCGCCGTCCTTCAGCCACTTTACCCGACTGCATGGCCGGCGGTGACGAAATAAGAAATCGCTCTTCGCTCTAGAAACAACACATCGCCACAATCTGGAACACTGAATGGTTGTTGGAAAGGATCTAAGTTGACGTTGAGGTGCCTTTAAGAAAATGCCAAAGTCCATGAAAGTAGATTTATTTTATTTATTCACACTAAAATTTATTCCTTAGTCCAGGTACCTGAATGGCTCAATGTCTATGTTCCTGCAGCGCGTCATACTGGGCTTGTTCTCTTGTGTTTTAGTTGGTACAAGTTCTACAAGTGTTTCACCAGTGAAAGAAAGGTCAGGTAAAAAAGTTACCGGTCCCTTGACGTCCCCTACAAAGGAACAGTGGGGACAGCTTAGGCGCCGCAAGCTCTGCTGTGTACGCTCTGCTGCACACGGACTACAGAAAGTCGCACTCGCAGAACACATTCACTTGTACTATTCAGAACTTATTACCGCCTAAGACATGACGGGCTCATGATAACTGAAGTGTGTCGTCGGAATTCAAAAGTTCGGAATTGTAAAAATCCTTTCCGAATATCAACTCCACCAATACGCGCCTGCACGTGGTTGGTTTTGTGTCAACGTTGTACCGTGTGCAGTCCAAACTTCTACCACCTTGGCCGCATCTTTGACAGCCTTCAGCTGCTGAGCACGAGGAAGTAGGATAAAATCCTGGTCATGGCGAACGCGCATTGATGGAGGTGAAATACAAAAGCTGTCCACCCTGTTGCGGGATGCCAATTAACGGTAATGGACCAAGTAATCGAAGCTAATCCAAAGCCCTTCAAAACTGCGCCTTTTTCTCTATCCCTTCTTCCGTTCCGCTTTTCATCCCCGCGCACGCGCTGCGATTGGTGGGCTGCGCCCACCGAGAGTGGAATCGTCTTTACTTTCTACATGATTAGTTTAGTTGTATTCCCCCTATACACGCATCTGCGCTCCCCAAGTCCCTTTTGTAGTCGCGCGAACACGCGCGCATGCGCTGAGTTCTCTCGCCAACAACGGCCTACCCAGTAAAAAAAAGACCACCAAGGCTATTCAAGTGCTTGCCTGATGTCTGTGGTAGCGTTGACGACGGCACCCGGACAACGCATCTTGAGCGTCGTTCCCCGGTACACGGATGCTGCTCCTTCGGCAGTCAGCGACACCTGCCCACAGAGAAAGAGAGGAGATCATTGTGTGCTGGAGGACAGCGTGAGTGAGTGGCTGTGGTGATTTCCTGGAGAGAGCCGACGGCAGCGATGTCGTCGGTCGTCTCCTCTCTTTGTTTCCTTTCTTGGCGGGGTTTCCCGCCTTTTACTGAGGACGTGATGAGTGAAATTTGAATCCTAGCAGGCCTGTCACAGCGGTGGTCGAAATTAAAGGCATGTAAAATGTGCGTCCAAAGTAAATATGATACGCTTGCGAGATCTAAAAAGGCTGATGACTGCGGTAAGTCTATTTTCCGGGTGGAGTGTGCCGCCACAAAGATGTTGCACTTGAACACTCGCATGTGGGCACGGTAGGCTCACTAAGTTTCCCAACGTCACAAGCCAATGCACTTTTATGTCAGAGATATATTAACCAAGCTCTCATTTAAACATAAAAGCCATTGCTTTTACTTTTGATTCAGCTTGAACGTGAGCGTGTTGGCGATTGAGTAGAGCGTGGCTTGAATCCCGAGGGGCAAGGCAAGACTCTCAGACATCTCTACCAGCAAAATTTACAACTTTCAGCGTTTAGAATTCTGAAACGCTCTGGAACTAGCCGACGTGAACTGAAGTTTCTGCACATTTGGCATGAAAAAAAGCAATAGCGCCCTACTCAGTGATCAACCGGTTTGCTGTTATTAATCGCTGGTTCCACATTCACACTTCCAAGTGTGATGTCGTAAACAGAATTTTACTTTTGTCCTAGGCAGCCAGAACTTATGGTAATCGGGACAATGTACAAAAAGTAAAGCAAAACCATCTCGACAAAGTTACTTTGCGTTCGGGTCCTCCCTGCACGGAAGCCTTGAGCCCCCGGCACGGCTTCGAGTTGCAGGGTTTGACGGCGCGCGGCTTTCGCCGCGATGCACACTTCGACGGCGGCAGTTCGGCCACGCTGCCGTACGCCAGCTCCCTCTGGCAGCGGATTTTGCGGGTCTTCACTCCGCCGTCGCAGCTCTTGGAGCACTGAAATCGTACAGTTGCAGTCGTAAGCAAAACATAAAAGAAAAAAACTCGTAGTATGGTTACTACTGCGTAACGCGAGGTTAGCGACAGCTGTTGAGGTATTACTGTCCCTCGTCCTTCCACGGTAACCGCTCCCCAAGTTTTTCTCTCGGCAACCACTCTTCTCCTTCCGTGGTAAGCTTTCTCCTCTTCCTTCCACGGTAACCGCCCTCTGGTTACTCCGCTCACGTCATATCCTCCTCCTTTAATGGTAACCATCCACCCGGCGGTTGTAATGGCAGCCACCCATTTGTTATATCAACTACTGTTACTACTACTACACCGACACGAAACCCTCTGTCCCTGTGACATAGTGGTCGCTGGACACTTAGAAAACTCATTTCCTTGCTGCTCTTTTTCCTTTTTTCCCCTTTGTTCCCCTCCCCAAGTATAGGGTAGCCAACTGGGCATCGCCTGGCTAACCGCCCTGCCTTTCCGTCCTCTTCTCTCTCTCTCTTCTGAAAGGGGCGTTTATAACAGCTGTCGCTGTAAAATACGGCGGCCACCTGCACTCTTCATCTAGTTTATGCTCGTTTACCAGAGCGTGGCCTCCACGATCGAAGCGCGTGGCCTCCGCGATCGGCGCACCGCCGCAGCAGATCGCGGAGGCCACGACCAGAGTTGGTCTGTTCACGGAACCAACCGCAAATGGTGGACAGTCCGTTCAGCCTCTTGTACAGCGCGCAGCTTACCGAGTACACCGTGTATAAGTACACAGGAAACTACACCGTGTAGAAACAGCAAAGGAGTGAGAAAAGAAAGAACCGCAGATGGGCAAGGCCCTTCAGGCGCCCACCTTCGTCCACTTGTCCGGTTTCCATCGCGCCACGCAGTCGACCAGGTTGCACATTCGCCGTTCCAGGGGCCTTGGCTGCGGGCAGTGGCCGTCGGGGACGACGAGTGTGTTCCCTACGCCCCTGGTCACCTCGTGCACGCACTGCACCGTGCGCCACTGCGAGCCGCCGCCGCAGGGTTTGGTGCACGCCGTGAAGTCGGACGTGTTCCACCTGCGGCCGCCACGAAGGCAAGAAAAGCGACCCGGCGAGAAAGACGAGATGACCAAGGGCGTAATATAATAAGCCTGGTCACCAAACAGCCGTGTCAAAGGAAACCAAGCAATGAAAGCCGCAAGCCTGTAGTGGATACGGCAGGTTAGAACAATTGTGGCTTGGAAAGCGACAGCTCTCTCACACTCGCAGAAAACGTGGATAAGCAAATGAGAGTTTATTTTCCCAGACATTAGGCTTAGGAACAGGAGTAATTTTCGGTTCATTCTTTTTTTTTTCTGGAAAACTGAGCGTTCAAAAAGCTGATTATGGTAAGGCGTGGCAAGGTTAAAGGGACTATGCAACGAATTAAAAGTCGCTTGTAAATGTTTTCAGTGCTTAGAAATGATGCTAAGAAGCATTCACACCAAGTATGAGTCTTCGGAACTGAGCCGGCAATTTATTATGAAATTTTAAAAACCGTGTTTTTTAAAATTCGCGGGCCGATTGGTGTTTTCGTAGTGACTGATATTGAAGCTAAAATCGGCAAAATAGACGTCACTAGTCCCGTGACGTCCGCAGGCCACCACACGCTGCAATTCGCTGGAGCCACGGCAGCCACGACGTCACGGGCACACTTCCGGTAGCCGTGAAAATCGTCTGCTCGTGCCGCCGCGCGACCCCCTCGAGCAAGCGCGAGCCAGCTAGGCAATGCCTTCGCGCATATGGTCTGCCGCCTCTTTCTGTCGGGAGTTAAGGAGCCACTCGCACTGCCTTTGTCGCAGTGACAAGCGTAGAAATAATCCAGGAAGGCGGAGAGAGACCAGAGAGACGCTGCCGACGCTGCTGCTGGGGTGCTGGGTGCGACAACCGGAAGTCACGAACCGGACGTCAGCGAAAGACGTATTCATAGCTGCTTTCTTTTTTTTTTCTGGTGTCCCGCGTGTACGAGTTGAGGGGGGAAATAGAAGCTTAATTTTTAATCGTCCATAACTTCGTTGTTATTGATGCTAGCTCAAAAATTCTTGCGCGTGGGTGACTAGTAATCAATCAAATCAATACACTAGACTAAGCAGGTGAAGACGTGACGTCAACAGTGAGGATGTAAGAGCGCGCCATTTTACTTCATGGCAATGCGAAGATTTTATGTGCCACACTGGATAGGCAAAACACGCTAATTTCGTAATTACCCTAAAACTTGGTATATGCACATTAATAGGTATAATGTTAATACAGCGTGTTATTAGGACACACGGGCACTCTCGTCATTAAAACAGAGCTAACTCTTTGCACAGTACACAAGCGAATGGAAATGAGAGGCTCGTTATTTATGAGTTTGAGAAGCGTATTATCAATGCAGTGTGCTATCAGGTCAAAGGCGCACTATCCTTACTAAAGCAGAACTACCTCTTCGCACAGTAGACATATCCTCAAAGGATTCGACTCGAGATCCTTTTGTGAAGCTATTCGCATTCCTCAATTACATTTCAGGTTCCGTCAGATTCTTTCCCTTGTGCTTAAGAACAAGGGGAAGAATTTGGCGTAACCAGAAATGTAATTTAGCAATGCTGAAACCGTTTGTCGTATCGACGATGTCTCAATTTATAACAATTGTCTGGAGTGTACGACGCTGAATGGTCGATGAGTGCTTAGGCGTAGCTGGACCAGGAAAAAACAACTATCATGAAACCAACCAGTCGTCGTACGGTGAAGCGAAAGCAAGCCAACATCGCCATAAAAAAAAAAAAAAAGCCGCTCTAGAACACGCAGACGCCAATTTCGCTGAATATCGCAAGTGTATACCTCGGAGGACAGGGCTTGTTGTTGCACGTTTCGGTGATGGTCTCCGGCTTCTCCTTGATGTCGCACATGACGTAACTCACCGGCACGCCGTTCGCATTGCGCACGCACTCCACCAGGGACTCGCGAATGCCTGCGTCAAGACACAGGTTGCAGTCGCTGTAGAACAGGCGGCGCGCTTTGGCCTCCACGCTCCGACACACATAAGCTGCTGTTGTGCGTCCTCCGAACAGGAGCAGCGTATTAATCCTGCAGGGGCAAAGGCCATGCGGGCCCATTCCATGTCGGCAGTGTCTTATTGGAATTGTTTGTTGGCAATGTTTATTGGCAATTTTTTCTTTGAGGAGCAGGTAAACTGAGAAGTTTCGGAATACGAGATGCCGGACGACTGTGCGGTTTTGTACTAAGCAAATGCCAATGACAAGAGGCTAATAAAAGAGAGGCCAGAGTTCGTGTTGCTATTACGTTTCCCCGGAAAATAATAAAATTTAAACCCTTTAAGCATCGAGCCCCATTTTTCCGCTTAACTCACTGGACACGCACACAATGAGCAAAACTTCCTGCTACCCGCTGATTCAACAAAACGTGTGTTCTCAATCATGAAATCGACCGCAGAAGATTTGAAAGGGACTGCGTTGAAGCTTCCCGGCCCGCAACCGTGGACAGCGGTGCCGAGCGGTGCATCCGGACTGCACTTGAGCAGTGTTGGCCGACGGCCTCTCCCCGCCTTTCTCAAGCAGGTGGCCGCAGCACCGCTATCAGGGGGTTCAAACACTCGCAGTATTAAGGCGGAAGCCTTTAATGCCTCATCGTTGTAAGCAGGAGTTGTCGACGGAAATGTCACGCTTTTCAATTGGTCGAAATGGTCGTGACGTCACAGTGCGCGAATTTCAAACGGGGCAAATTGCACTGAGGCTAGTAACCATGCAACCAATTAAAGGGATGGTCTACTGATGCTCGAAGTAAGTGGGACTGAGTTTAGGTAACTAGTTGATTAACTAATTAGCCTAATTAGCGTTTCTAGTCAGACCAGATAAATAAATAAAAGCGAGTAGGAAATTGGTCGAGTTGGGGAAACGAACCAGGGTCTCCGGAGTGCGAGACGAGGACGCTAACCACTGCGCCATGCCAGCTCGGTGGTTTGTAATGAACAAAGGCGCGTCTAGTGAATGCGGCGTCTTCGTTCACTCCCATCTTCCTCTCTTCTCGTTACGGCGAGGTTCAGGTGTCCACCGAGATATGCGAGACAGATACATTTCCTTTCCTCAAAAACCAATTTACTATGAGGAAGGCGTAAAGCCGAACGGGCGATGGCGTTCTATGGACTCCCTGGCAGCGTTGCAAGACGCTCTCGCGTTCCACTCTTACAGGCGAAGCTTAACATCTTAATCACACATCAGTAACACAAGCGGCAACACCGCACGGCTTTCGCCTCACCGCACTTTAGGTCAACCAAGCGCCCCCCTGAATTTTTACGCGCATGCGCACTCATGCATGATGAAGCACGCCAGCCGTCTTCGTGCAGAACTGCCGTTTGACTGCGTAGCGCGGTTCAACTTAGCACGGCATGAGGACATCCTCACCTCCCAGGCAGGAGGCCGAGCAGGGTGTGTATCCCGCCGAGCGCCACGAGTACAGAGCGTCTGACTTGGTCTCGGACCCGGTGTCGCCGCCGCTGTCGACATCACCTTCCTCGTCAGCCTCCTCGTCGGAGTCCCCGCGGTTCTGGTCCAGCGCGCAGGGGCGCATCGTGCAGCGCTGCATCTCGGCTGGACGGATGCCTGCGCCACAACACACGCGTTTTGACGCGAGCGTCAACATCACACTTTTCGCATACAAGACGAAACGGCACACACCATCCTTTCTGTAAAGCGACTCATGACCGCTTTATGCAGAAGCCGCCTGTAAGAGAAAGGCTGCTGCTTACACAGCAATATGTCCCAGCTGTCCAGTGAAAGCAATTTTATCCGCGTTGACTGTATTCAGCAGTTTTTCTAGTTGGCTTTTCTTTTACCGATGGCTATACGTCCCAGCTGTCGGCGTCCGATGCGTGATTAGCGTACACTCCGTGAAAAGTTTCTTATTCTACTTCATGCCCTGGCCTTGCCACTGCAGTCGAGCATCGGCTAGTGATAGCTGGGTAGATGCGCTATCTGGCGTGAGCCTATTTCTTTCAGTGTGCTTTCAGGTGGAGCCGGACCAACAAGGCGGCGACAAGGCCAGACTTCCAGCGCCCGCTAAGCTGAAAAGAATGCGCAGAGTCTTGATAGCAACGATTGCTGGCAGGATAGAGAATGTCTAAATGCAATCCCTAAGTCTGAAACCAATGACCTTTGCGAAAAGGCTAGCTCGATGTTCCTGCTGCAGAACTTTGGACTGAGAACTGTGTAGCAAAGACAACGAGTTGCCAGTGTGCTTTTCCTAAGTGAGTATTATTCTTGCCTCTGCTTTCAGAGCGAGCAATACCGAATCGCACTTAGGGTCGGATTTAAGGGGTGAGGGGTGCGGAGGGGGAGTAGGACCCCCCCCTCCGCATGCGAGAAATGGGAAAGCCATGATGAACGCCATTTTTTGACGAAGAAAGAAAGAAATATGAACCCCCCCCCCCCCCCCCGACCACTTGATCAAAGAGTGACCCATACATCCACCCTTGATCGCACCTGCTACCTAGTATACGTTGTGGCGTTAAATATAAAGGCTTCAAGGCCGCATTGTCCTGATAATTTCTAAGCGAGAGATGTTTTACAAGCTGGCGCAATTAAGCGCCCTAGCGCGGAACTATGGCTGCGATGGAAAGCCCCCCCACCGGTGCACTCTTTGTCCGGCAGCTTGGCCATCGTGCGGGAGAACTCGAGAAAGATCTTGCACTCCACGGATCGCTTCTGGACACCATCGCCGCAGGTGACGCTGCAGGATCCCCAGTCTCCGACGATGAAGCTGCGCGGTCGCACAAAGTGGGCACTGAATCACTGGAGGCACGGGTGCATATATGTGACAGGTGTACGATAAATATTGGCTCCTGAGTTGCAGGTTGTTACAGTGAAATGTAAATCAGGAAAGTCCCATTTTATTCGACTAGTTATTGAGAGTTAATCATCGAAATGAAAGGTACACCTATTCAGTTTCCTGGGTGCGCACCTTGGCTCCGGTGATTGGTGCTGTGGCTTAGAGTACGCATTGAATGGCGCGAAGCCCTGAGGAGGGGCGTCCTCTTGAGATCCGAATTCCTTTCCTGTAGATAAAAGAGAATGCGTGGCATATATGACATTAGCAAACTAAAAACGAAACTATGCACACATGATTGTTTTGTTTAGTGTTGGTTACGTGCTTACATACATATCTCCCGTTACATCAAGCGAAAACAAAGCAAAGCTTCCAGTACTTTACCTAGACTATGCTATAGTTAGGGTGCGTCCTTTTGCTATAATTCTATGCGGACAGACATCGTACCACGAGAAGAGAATCTCTTTCTGTAGCGTAAGAAAAGTATAACAAAACTGACCTATAGGCCTTGCGAGCGTCTTGGCTTCTAACGCGTCTTCATCTTGAACGCACTCGTGCTTGTACTAACGGCCCATCATTAGAGCTCGCGGGCCCTGAATATCGGCAATGCCAGAGACAGCGATGGGGAAAGAAGCTTCCAGATTGCGATAACTTTCTACTTCATTGCAAATACTCTCTACAAAGCCACGCTTTCCACTGCTAATTTGGGCAGTATAATATTCTGTTCTGCGTTCGCTGTCCCTGTTCTTCGCACCGTGCAGCGCCGTTCACTAGCACTGGCTAGTAAACGGCGTTAGACGGCAAATGAAGCCTGCGGTCTACGAGGGGCTGGGAGTGCAAACAAACCTAGATTAGCTGCGAGATAACATTCGACCTGTACGGAACAACACTTGCTAAAAGCGCGCAGGCCACTTAGCGCATGGCTGAGGCTTCTGCCGTGCTCCTCGGTTGAGTTTCGGAAGAGTTACGACAATTACCGTGCCGCAGTCTTAGGAGCTTCGAAAGTACAATTCAACCGCATGGCATCAGGTGTGCCAATCGCTCATGGGGCAGTAATAATAGAAGCTGTACGTGCTAAAGCCGACTGAAACTCTGTGCAGACGACAGTAGTACGAGTGCCATAGTTGGCCTAGCCGTGATCGAGTCCGGTGCTCGACCGTGGCTCCCTCTTAAGTTGAGGTGCACTGAAGAGGAATTTGAACTGGTATTTTTACCGCTGGAATTCGATCTACACGTGCCAAGCGTTCTTGGAAACTTCGAGTTATTGCCCTTGTGCGGCCGATTTCCCTAATTTGAATCGGATTAACGTCGGGCTCCCGCCTTTTTTTTTTTTTTTTTTGAATTCCCCGCAAACCATGGGAGGAGTCGATAAACCTTTCACCCAGTTCCGTGGCGGCTTACCGCTCAGCCATCGGCGGAGTGATACGTAGTGATCGGCGAAAGCAGAGTCCACGCGTATTTTTATTTCCGCGGGCCTAATTTGCAGCTATGTGGCCTCTGACTAGACCTATTCATTCACGGAAACCTAAAGGAAACAAATAAAAGCGAAAGCAAAGTCGCCACGCAACTGCCTGAAAGGCACTCCATGCGTTGGTCGACTCCTCCCACCGTATGCGGGGAATTAAAAACAAAAACGGCTGGACCCGGACGTTAATCCGATTTCATTAGGGAAATCAGCCGCACAGGGCAATAAATCGCAGTTTCTAAGAATGCTGGGAATGTGTAGATCGAGTTCCCGCGGCAAAAAGACGAGTTCAGATTCCTCTTCAGTGCACCTTTAAGGTGCCAAGGGAGAGTATTTGGCTCTACTATCTGTGCTACAGCAAGCGTTGCGTACCAGGCATGGTCGTGCACTCACCCTTGAAGAAGCAGGGGTTTCCGGTCGAGCACTGCTGCTTGGACCTCGGCCGTCGCTTGGGGTCGCACAGGTGGCTCTTGCGGCCGCGAAGGTCACGGCACTCCACCGCCCGTGTCTGCGTGCCCACGCCACACGTAGCCGAGCACTGCGCGGAAATGTGCGCGTTTGAACGCTGGCTGCACGATATAAGGGCCAGCCACTGCGCGGTGTTGTTTCTCTACGTACACAGGGGCAACATGGGTCGCGTTGAAGTAGCACGCAGAATCAAAAACAGCCCGCTGTTGTTTTTAAATAAAAAGCATTCCTTTTTTTGAGACCGGGGGCCACCTGCCTCGTTTCGGCTTCGCGTGCAGTGCGTAAGCGAGACACTGGCCTGAATTTGACATTGAATGCAGCTGTCCGACTACACCCCAAAATGGCTTCCAGCATTTTCCAGCACTAGCCGCGGTGGCGCAGTGGTTAGGGCGCTCGGCTACTGAGCTGGAGTTCCCGGGTTCGAACTCGGCCACGAAGGTCGTGTTTCTATAGAGGCGTGTGCTATGCGATGTCAGTGCACGTTAAAGATCCCCAGGTGGTCGAAACCATTCCGGAGTCCGCCACTACGGCACCGCAGCCGTGGTTTCGTGGTAGAGCACCCGTCTCGGCTTCAGGAGGTGGTAGGTTCGACTCCCGTCGCCGGCTGGGTGCCCACCGGTTTTCTCAAAATGGGTGCAAGCTATGGCCCGGCCTGGTTCTCGGCTTCATAGGGTCGCATTGCTTAGGAAAGGAGCCTGCGCCTTCAAATCCCGTCACTTTGGGCTTGGAGAGAGACACAGCGAAAGATAACTTCGTCTACTACGGCACCAATTTCTCTTCTTTCACTCCCACCTTCCTTCCTTCCCTTATGGCGCAGTTTGGGTGTCCACGTAGGTGTGAGAGAATTACTGCGCCATTTCATTTCGTCAAAAACCAATTTTCCAAATTTGCGAGTCAATGGGAGCAGCTGCGCGAGTCCTCTGCATGGAGTAAGATTGGGCGTGGCTTACACGCAATGTTACCTCCATTTGATTTCATGTGCGGACCTCCTAGCTTTGCTTCTTGTACCATACCCGAGATTAGACGCCTCGTCATTGCTTTTTGCCGTGTGTATGGGCTCGAAATACTAGCCATTACCGATTCCTTGGCGAATCTGTTTAAGAAGGACAAGTGCCGAGAACTTCTTACTGTCAATTTTACCAGAGGAATGAAAAGCTTTGCAAATCGTGCGGGCTTTACTTTTGTTCTTGCGCAGCGCACGCCTAGACTCTTGACTGTGACTCTGCATATCATCGCGCTGCTTCCTCTATCCACATTGTGACCTGCCGTAACCTTCCTTGCTTCCTCCTCTGCCTGTGCAGAGTGGCAGGCGAAAAAAATCGCGACTCATGCCAACTTGGCTGAATTTCTTCGTGAATAAATATTTCCCCTATATTTTTTTCCTTCCTCTCTTGCAGTATTAAGGGCTGTACACGTCATTTTGGTACAGTGAATGAAGATTGATTTTACGGTTTTTGTTTGATGAGGTTTAACGGCCCAAGCGACTCAGACTATGAGGGACGCCGTATATGGAGGGTTCCAACAATTTCGGCCACCTGGTGTTCTTTCACGCTTACTGACATCGCACAGTGCATGTGCCTCTAGAATTTCGCCTCCACCGAAATCCGACCGCGGCCGCTGCGGGATCGAACCCGCGTTTTTCGGATCAGCAGCCGAGTGCCATAACCACTGAGCTACCGCGACGGCTGGGCATGATGACCAATTACCAACCAGCCCTACGTTGCCCGCTATTCAATGCAATCGCTAAGGCTAGTGTGCATCATGAGCGCTCGAGTTGACGCCCACCTGTGACCACTGGCCCTCGGTCCAGCGTGAGCAGGGGTGCGCGTTGCAGGGCCTCGCGTCGACCGGCCTCTGTCCGGGGCAGAAGTGGTCGGCGACCGCGGTCGCCGCCGTGGGCGTCGCCGAGGGACGCACGCAGGACACGTTTCGCGTCTGCCGGCCGCCCCCGCACGACGCGCTGCAGTCGCCCCACTCGCCCAGCTCCCACCTGCACGTGTGAACACAACGGTGGACCCTGTAGGACGAGGTCTGTGAAAGACATCTGCAAACTTTTACTGAGCAGTTGGAAGCTCACGTCGGAGTCTGCGACAGTGAACACGCAGACGCACTGGCCAAGTGCGCGCAAGAAGCATCTGTGCCTTTGACCAACTCGGTGTGTATGCCTTTGCCAACGCGCGCATCATCGTGCTTAATCATGTTGCGCACTTCACCACCCTGACCCTTGCGTTGCTGCCGGGCGCCTTCTCTCCCGAGTGCCCCCTCGTTCTTTCACGCGCGAGGATCTCGTCCTTCTCCTCTGCGTTCTCATTGGCTGTGTCTGGTCCGCCAAGAGACGTCATAGCTATCTTGCTGCGCCGAACCCCTTCTGTGCGCGCTCTGGACTCGCTGGAACACTCGAACGCATTGCATGTGAATGTTTAGTGCTGTGCCGCGAACGCGCCACCTTGCTCGAGGGGCACAGAAAACCCTTCCCAGCGCCTCTATGGAGGAAATTCTGTTCCCTCGTGGCCTGGAAAAACGCGTTTGCCGCGCCTAAAACTCTTCCTGGCCTTCACGGAAGCAGTTAATCTCTGTGCGCTGCTGTGAAACAGCTCGCGATACTATACTGTCCTAGTTCACACACCCCCTCCCTTTTCCCTGTCTTCGCCAGCCCTCTCCTCTCTCCTATACAATTCTTCTCCCCATGAACAGCTCTGTTGCGGTGTTCCTCGTCTGTCGAAGGCATTTATAGGGCTGCACAATCTCCCTCCTTTCCTACACTCCTCCCCTAAAATTTAATAATCGCAACATCCCACCTATGACCCTATACTTGGGCGGCGCGTTTCGCAGCAGCTGGCGCAGATGCGCCGTGCTATACACTCCGCCGCAATCGCCAAACTCTCCATCCTCCTTCCACGATAACCGCTTTCCGGCAGGCTACCATGATAACCGCGCTCCGGTTACGTATTCCTACGCTCTCTACATATCCTCCTCCTTGCACAGTAGCCGCCCTCCGAGTGATGTCCATGACAACGTCCACCGGTTACGCCGACTACTACGAAGTGAAACCTCGAACGTGACCGGCGAGCTCTTAAAGGAGAATCCACAAGAGCGAGAAATATCAACAACACCGACAAGCATGCCAACGCATGATCAAGTGCGTACCCGGGCGGGCAGGGGTTGCTTCCGCAGGCACGGACCCTGGAGTCTGGCCGGGAGTCCACGTCGCAGAGTCGGTCATCCACCTCTGCGCCCGTGTCCGAGGAAGTGCACACTGGGTGACTTTCTTGGTAACCTGCGCCGCCAGAGGCCCTCGGAGTGAGTTCAGCGTCCAGATAGGATGCTCACTTAGCTTCCGTGGAGGCCACTGCAAACTGGTGACTTTCAGGCTAGCTGTTTTGAAAAGTGCAAGTGACTTTCGAGATGAAAAAGCCGTTAGGAACTTTAGAGTGGTAAAATGCCACCGCTCAAATAACATCATCATGACATTTTCTTTTTCAACTAAATTAAATACCTAGTGCAAGGCCAAGACGTGTCCCAGCTTCAAACCTTAACCATTCCTTTACACTGAATCCCTCGTCATCGGTCTCTGCCTCGTTTGGATTGCCCTTCCGTCTCTCGGCGCTCACCAGTTACCACTTGAACAAAATAACAAAGATAATATAATGCTTATCTAAAAGCAGTGCCAGTTAATTCATCAGATAAAAATACCATGAGCTCCTTGTGATCCGCTAAGTTGCGCCTTCATAACTAGAGTGGAGGGAAACTCTTGTAGCAACATTACTGTATAAAGCAAGGATACCCTGTACAAAGCTACTACAGCTTGTATAACGCAAGAATCCCTCAGCTATCAATAGCTACAACCTTCGTAAAGGCTCACTGACGAACTGAGCCGAAGAAAGGCGAGAGAGGAACATGCCCACCTCCTCCGCACGTGGTCGAGCAGGACGAGAAGGGCGCCTCGGCCCAGGCGAAGACGGGCGCCTTGCAGGATGTGCCGTTGCCTCCGCAGATGCCGCACTCGTCCACTTCGGCGAGCGAGCCCAGCTCCAGGTCGCAGCCCACGGGCTTCCGCAAAAGAACACGCGACAGCGCGCACAGGTGTACACGAGTGCTCGTGGAAGTGGGGACACACCCCGTAAAGACTACCAAACACTCTACCAACGAACACGAGAGCGCGTCGAAATGGGAGCCACACTAAAGTCCCGACCACACACGGAAGGCTCTGAAACAAAACTAAAGGCGCTACTAGGCGCCTTTAGCTTGCTCTCCCTTGTTTGCAGTCTCTGTACTGGCCAAACGAAACCAATAAATTAAAATGAAATTAGAGTAAGATAGATAGAACCACCGGCTGCAGCGCACCGCAATGCATCTGACTCGTGTCGGTAATGCTACGCTGACGTCACGCGCTCAGTGGCAGTAGTAAAATACTCTCGCCTTGCCAATCGCATTCCCGGCGAGGCGGGGGGAGCATTCTGCCCTAGCACAATGATTACATCGCGACTCTTCGATGAAGTACCAGTCGCATGCATGCTCTTAACAGAGGCGGCTCGCCCGTCTATTTTACTCCTTGCATTTTACTAACAGACATGGCTGCACTTTAGGAATTCATTATATCCCGTGTACATGCTTTTGTACAAGCAGAACATTCGCGTTTTCAGTGATGACCTTAAAAGTAGCATCAACTTCAAACAAAGCTTATGCAAATGTTCTTCGATTGGTGCGACGATATCAGCGGGCCGTAAGGGCTCCACAATACGACTAGAAGCAACGCTCTTACTTATGGCAAATTCCATATCTGACTTTTTTGTAAACTAAAACAAAACTAAAGTATTGAAAGATTACAACGATTAGACTAACAGTTTACGCTTTCCATATTTCATACAGAAGTTTCTCAAGCATTAGGTGCCCCCTTTAGAAGTTCTTTACTCTAGGGAACATTCGGGAGCAGGGAGAGAGGAGAACAAGAACAGATGGGAGTTGTGAGGGTGGCAGCTTACGAGGCACTTGCCCTGGACGCACATGTCGAGCGCCCCGTCCCGGCAGCGGGTGCCGTCCTGAGCCCGAGGAGCCAGCTTGGCCATGAACTTGAACTGCCGCGCCTGGCAGGTGAGGCTGCAGGGGTCGCTGGGGTCCTGCACGGGGGTCCACTCGTACAGGCGGCCCCGGTACGGCACCCTGTCGAATGCCGCGCACTGCGCCGCCCGGAAGTCCACGGGCTCTGGGCACGGCTGCGGCGCGTCCGCAAACAAAACAAAAGAAAGGAAACACGTTACGCGTGCACAGTATCGCCGATGGACGAGAGATGGCGCCGCTTCGGTGGCTGGAAAACACTCCTTCCCAGATTGCACGAAACATCATAATAACGTTATATATTCGTTAGGAATGTCACAGTAACGTATGTTGTGTGTTGGGGATTAATAGAGTGTTATAGCAGATCGTTACCGTGTTTACGCTACCATTTATCGTGTTACCGGAAGCCGGACTTTCCGGTTAGCACTGCGCACGCCAGAAGACGTTATAGCATACCGCCTCTCCCGTAACAAGTTACCGTAAGGTTAAAATGAGTGATGATGATGGCAGGTGCCGCAGCTTTTATTGCGAACAAAAATGCGGATGCATTGCAAGCATTTCTACGAAGGGAGATGTTAAATGCACTCCCTCAGTACTACTTACTGGTAACAGCAGCTCCTGGAAGCTATTCTCCGCGCCTGGCCAATGGGTACGCGCGCACGGCATAAGAGGGAGAAGGAAATTGCACAGCTGGTACTGAGTGTATGTGCAATAAGGCAGTAATTACTCATTGACATCCACCCGAGCGCAGCCGTACGGCTACAAAGGAAAGCTATACAGCTTTCTCAGAAACTTCGCAGTTAAAGAAAAATTCGTCCTGGTCCGGGGTTCGAACCCGGGACCACCGCTACACCGGGGCAGTCGATCTACCAATTGAGCTAACCGGGACGGCAAGCTTATGGGAGGGCGTAGGGTGTATGTGCGCGCCCGCCTTAACGCGAAGAACGAACAGATGCGGAGCGTGCCCCTATATGAAGGGCGCTGACCGCTGTCTGTCAGCCCGAGCCACCTTTGAAGATTAGGAGAAGCGCGCCCACTCGACTCCTAGAACAGCCCTACTCGCCCAGCCACGGACCAGCGAGGCAGCGTGCGCCAACCTGCGGGACGGCTCCTTCGCGAACCTCTAGTTGTCGGACTGCCGCAGAGCCCGGTGAACAAATTGTGTTTTGTTTATTTACCTCTCTCCTGTGTTAGTGCACTTTAGGTGCAATATCCCTTTTGTGCTGTAATCTCCCTCGAGTATTACTTTGTACAAGTTGCATTTTATTGTAAATCACTTTGTATATGCTCGTACGAGTGACTGTGAAATCCTCTGTATCAGCTCTTTGCTGTATAAACACTGTTTTGTTTGTGAACGTTTGACTCCGACTCATTCTCTGGCTTGCGACCGGCGAAAGCTAGGCACCAAACCACCACCCCTCTTGTCACTTGGTAGCTGGTCTCTGGCTGAGCTTGCCGCGCTGAGTCGAGGGCATCTTCTTTGTGACCGAGACCGCCCCGTCCCCAACCCAACCCGGGAGGACTGGAAGGAGACCCTGCTCGGCTGCCACGACTTACAGGCCCAACAAGCCTTAGTCGGGCGCGCCCGGGCGGCGGCCACCGCCACTAAATAATTATGATATCAGAAAAATACATTAAACTTCAAATATTTCTTAAAATTTATCACTGAATGTTGTGTGAGATCCACCTCACGCACAAAATCATATACTAACTGCCACCGTCCGGCACCAAATTAACTAAATCCAAATAATGAACCTTTAAGTGACTCCAGTAAGACAGCATGTTTAAATTGGAAACTAGGTGGCGGTCGTATATGCCTAGCCAGTTTCATTTTGTAGAATTCAGCTATCACGCGCGTGTTCCGAGATATTCGCATCTAGATTTTCAGCTCGATCCGCGTATTGAGCATGCAAGGCGGTGAGGATCGGCGCGAAGCTTCAACCGGCGTGACGCGGCGTTCCGTCTGCCAATAGCGTAGGCACCGTGAAGGTGACAGCCCGACCGGTGATGCTGATAACTGCTTTCCTTTCACTCTTGGCTCTCTACAACGAAGAAAAGCCTGATGCAACAGCTACGTCACTTTCAGAAGCAGTCTCGCTTCGACTGCCACCACCTTGCATGCTGTAATTCCGCGAAATCAGTGGAAACTTTGAGGGCTAATATCTAGGAACCCGCGTGCTCTAGAATAATTCTACCAAATGGGGTAGCCAAAAAATGCGACGTTTTCTATGTTTCCAATGAAACGATTCATGCTAGCCGCAATGCCTAAAACTCATTAATAGATTTTAGTTAATTAGACGCTTGACGGTGACAATTACCATCTCCCTTTGTGTCCCCCTGGCTGCATAACTTACGTGCAGGCATGGTTTTCACGCACCACTCAGTGTCTACTTTTAAGAAATCTGTAAAGCTTACTCTGAACACCCTGTATAAACGTTGTCTATGACATACCATCGGCTGTCCTAAATTATCATGGCTATGTTAAGTCCCGTCTGCTCAGTTGCTCAAACAACTTTAAACGCGATTTCTTTGGAGCATTCTGTATCTGTGAGTGTTTCGCACAATGGCTTCGAAACACTCTGCATTTTCTGTGAAAATGCTTATGTGAAAAACAATCATCAGACCAAACCTTGGAACGGGCCGGTTGCTCCTTTAAATGTCATTAGTTTTGAGCAATCAAATTCGGTTAACTATCAGGAACTCACAACCAGAAGGAGCGCTGATTTTGATTCGATGAGGCGAAATTCTAGAGGCCCGTGTACTGTGTGATGTCAGTGAACGTTAAAGAACCCCCTCACTACGGCGTCTCTCATACTCTCATAGCCTGAGTCGCCTTGGGACGTTAAACCCCAATAAACCAAACCAAACAAAACCAAATGTTCCACCGCATGAATGTCTTCAGTAAATGTTTGCCGAATGCTTCGATTTTAAATCGATCCGTGCCCGCGCTGCCCGTTATTGCCCTCTTGTTTAGCACAATCAATCTATATAGCAACTATCTTAGACCTCCAGTGGTGTCGAGTACAATCCTTGGAAAGGACGACGGGTTTGCTTTAAATGCGAATTAAATTTTCGAATAGCTAAGGTGGATTCAGTTGTGGTCACATGACTGCATTTAAGACAGGCAAATTTTCTTCCAAAGGAACTGCCTCCTCGTCATGAATTGGCGCTAAACATTGTTTAGCTGAGTCTAAAACGCGCACTGGTTCATGCTTAACGCGAGTCAGTGAGGACGTCTTTTTACTGCTTCCAACCGACGGCTTGAACAAGGCGCGTTTTTCTCGTGACCTCCGAGGCTGATAACCACGCTGCTAAGCCACAACGCGAGTTGGAAATCTCGGAGGCCACAGCGGGCTGTGTGAGCTATGGTTCCACGACGGAAGACGGCGCCAGCCATCGAAGGAAGAGCGCACGGAGACTTCCTCTATTCCCGGCAACTTTTCCCCTTGTTGTTTGGTCTTTGCGACCAAAGGAAGCCGGCTGGTGAATTTGTTAGAGATGCGTATTTCTTTCGCTTAAGGTAGTTACAGCTATCGACAACAATCCAGCTATCGCTGAAAGTAGTTTAGAGCTATCGACAACAAGAAAATGTCACGTAACCGCCTCTCCCGGGTTATTTCCTTCCTCAATGTCAAGAGAGTCCTGTGCCCTGCAATGGATGTAATGGAATGATTATGACTATGAACGTTCTATAGTTGACCGCGCCCTAACAGTACTTTCATAAACACCGGATTTGCTTATGTAACGATGGCTATGCAGGAAGCGGGCAAGGCGGATCGAAAAGAATGACTTTCCTCTGAAAGAAAGTTAATATTGTTGTCGTCACAATTAAACAGAAAGAAAAAGAGAGAAAAAGCCAGCATCTTAGCGATAAACACATCATGCAGTCTCTGCGAGTTAGCAAACAGTCATAAAGGTGTGCACACAAGCATCACCTGCGGACAGAAGAACATTTTTTTTTTATTTTCAAACGCAAAAGCTGCTGTCTGCTGGGAAAACAAAGAGAAATGCGAAAATGGACGCCAAGTTTCATGTAAGCCAAGCTCTTTATGTATATGGTTGCTACGCCTGTGTAGCGTAGAAACTAGGGTTGCCTCCGAGACCCGACAGCTAGGTGTCAGGTTACGATATTCTTTGTTCCGAAATGCCTCTCTGATGCGCTCGTGAAAAACGCAATTAATTCTTTTGGAGCAGTGGCACTTACGGGTAGGCGTTCGCGAGCACTTTTCCAAAAAGCCTTGGGCAATATGAATGGACTTCAGTATAAATGACAACGGCAATGCGGCGCCTTTGTAGGCTAAGGCTCAGAGATCTGGGGCGCCTCGTGTAGGTAGAGGGGGCGCGTGGTTAAGCTTGAAGCATACCCGAGCATCGCAGGTAATTGGCCCAGTATTGGAAACGTATTGGCAAAGGCCGGTCCTTCATAGGACCACAGTGAAGCCATTCTTTTGCTATATTGGGCCCATTACCTGTGCCGCTTGGGTACATTGTTCGGGACACATGAAAAGTCATCGATCGCTTCACAAAGATCGCGGACAACGGACGTTATCGGTTGTCGTATTAAGAACTTTCTCTGGATCGGTCGAGTTTACCCAAGCCATAGGCGTGTGGTGTCGATTGCCACAGCCTGGCTAAATTTGAGAGTTCGTTTTTTTTTTCCCTGTTCATGCTGGCATATGCAGTCAATTTAACGCCGGATTCTTACGTGAGTTGTTCCTGTTTTGCTTCTTTTTGTTTTATTTTATTATGCGCTCATACAATATGGGATCCTGTACCGGTCTCAGAAATGTTGTGCTGCGGCTCCGAGGCGATTGCTCGGCAAACTAATGCACAGTGGTGGCACAGTAAAGGAGTTTCCCAATAGCGTTTGAACGCTCGCCTGGAGGAGGCAGAGACAGACGGGGCGATGAGGCTAGGGAGTTTTGCGGGGATACGATGGCCGCAGCTACCTCACGACGGAGTTAAATGGAGGTCATGAGGAAGAGGATTTAGTCCGCAATCGACTCAGGATAAGGTAAGTTGCTGGGCGAGTTGGTTCCCATATTCCATGACTACAGCGCAACGAACGGCACAAGAAGAAGGACACAGGCAGAGACACAACACAGCGCTGTGTTGTGTCTCTGCCTGTGTCCTTCTTCTTGTCCTGTTCGTTGCGCTGTAGTCATGGAATGGCGACTCAGGATAATGATGCTGCTTGTTATGGTGGTTTGTCTGCTTGATTTCGTTAACACTAGATACAGTAAGTAAAGGAGCTCGAAAAAAAAATCAAATTTGGGTTAAGGAAATGTATTAACCTGTACATTCCTCACCCTCACTTCCCTCATTGAGGAGGAAACGAACCGCACTACCTCCCCTCCCTTTTCCCAAAACCGGGAATATGGGGCAGCCCCTGGGCACCAGTGGTCCACTTGGTTCTTTGCAGACTATCGGCCGGACCGCTTTGAAGCTCTATTCTATCAACCAGAGTGGTGTTTCACCTGCGCTGCCCGTCAAGCAAACTGAAAACGGGCCTTTTTTCTTGCCGCGAGTGGTGACGCATCCTTCGCTGTCCAGGTTACTGATGCCCTAACTAGACACATTTTCAGGCGAAAAAAAAAAAAAAGAAATCCACTGTCTCAATAAGACCGTTCTCTTCTCTCCCCTAGCTCCCCAACCACCCTTTCGGAGTTTTGCCCATAAATTCGCCTCTGATGCGGCTGGATTCTTGCTGACTCATCGTGCTCGACGTCTCGGAACCCGGATTGCCGGCCTAGACGTAACGCGACCGGTCACTCGCACACGTCCCTTGGGAACCGAAAGCTTATACAGGGGCGACGCCGGCTCTTGAGCGAGCGCAGACGTTGAGATGGATGAACCACCACCCCGACTGTTTGTAGCACTGCCGCAAAGGCCAAACAATCAGCACAGTCTTCTATCATGGTCATTTGATTCTTTTGTGTTTTTCAGCATTCTTCTGCCCCTGTTACTTTGTTCTCTCTTCTAACATAACACGGTGCCCAGCAGTGGGCTGTTTACTCGTCGTGCTTCAAGACGTTTACGAGTGTTGGCAATGTAGCTTGTAGTAACAAGGTAAGGAATGGAAGTGCATTAGTGCCGCCGCGGTGGCTCAGTGGCTATGGTGCTCGGCTGCTGACCCAAAAGACGCGGGTTCGATCCCGGCCGCGGCGGCTAGAATTTCTTTGGAGGAGAAATTCTAGAGGCCCGTGTACTGTGCGATGTCAGTGCACGTTAAAGAACCCCAGGTGGCCGAAATTTCCGGAGCCCTTCACTACGGCGTCTCTCATAGCCTTAGTCGCTTTGGGACGTTAAACCCCATAAACTAAACTAAACTAAGTGCATTAGTTAATTTTCTACTTTCGGCGTAGATATATACTTTTCTGTTGGTGCGACTTCAGTTCTGCTTTTTTTTATTTTATACAGCTCATTTCGTGATTATCGCGCGCCATTGTGAACTCAAGGGTTTGCTCAATGTTCGCTGGACGCGCTGTTAAGCGCACGCCCGGATAAAAAAAGCCGAGTCAAATTATCTGGCTAGCTGTTGTCAATTTTTAGTCGTTGGTCAATAACGACTGCCAAGCCGATGCTAGGGAAGGCGGAGACTCATAAAGAACTGATCTCGCTTGTTATGACGAAAGAAAAATCTTATGAATGCGGCTTAATTCGATAGGCTACTGCAATAAACTCTTGAAATGTAGACGCAGCCAGACAGCAGGCAGGAAAAGCCGTTTGTGGCGATTCTGTTGCCTGATCTGTTCCTGCGCTTCTGGCACACTGTATAGCCCGACCTTTTCATACCGGCGCCGGCGACTGACACCACTTGCTAGCTGTGATCCATGACGTAAACAGAGGTAATAAAGAGGGCTGTGCGAATAGCGCTTTTACAAAACCGAATGGAATACGAACAGGCTAGCTTCGCTACTGGATTACGAACAGTGTCGTTAAAAACCAAATTGAAAACGAATCAAATAATCAAGTTGATTACGAGCCGAATATTCGTGCGATTATTCGCTACTTGTGCGAATATTCGTACAAACGAATATTTTTGCGAAATAGTAAACGCTATAGCGGTGGCTATATGAGTCTCGGAGTCAGAGCTGTACCTGTCCAAAGACGTGACACTGATCTCCGCTGAGCGCACGCAACACAGAGTCAGGACATTAACTCTAGGACCGTCAAGTCAGACGCACTGGAGAATCAGCTTTTGCTACTGATGACGATAGCGAACGAACAAGCTTGAGCTAC
This sequence comes from Amblyomma mixtum, assembly GCF_055824585.1. Taxonomy (NCBI): domain Eukaryota; kingdom Metazoa; phylum Arthropoda; class Arachnida; order Ixodida; family Ixodidae; genus Amblyomma; species Amblyomma mixtum. The sequence continues at coordinate 1,356,874 of NC_143016.1, read as the reverse complement.
ACCTCGGTAGATGTGTGTGTGTGTGTGTGAAAGGGGGGGGGGGGGGGTAGGAGGGAAGCTATGTGTAAGCCGTAGCCTCTGATATTGGGCATTAAGGCTTGCTAAAACTGGCTGGCGAAATGCCCAATTTTGAAAGCTCAGTGCCTCAGCATTATGAACGATGTTTCACGAATGGACCGCGTCATGGCGCTGAGCCCTTCTTACAAAGTCCAATCGCGCGACAGCATCGGCAGCGTGGCAGCAATCGCGCGTCTTCGGTGGGCCGTGTTCGAAATGTCGCCTAAAAGAACTACGGCGTGCCTTAGTCGAACTTCGTGCCAGTTGGTCGAAAACTATTCGAAAACTTGAGATCGGATTCGGTTCGTTTCAAATATTTTTGAACATGCAATATTTTATTCCTTCAGCGAATAGAATAGGAGAATATTCGATTTACTATTTGAAAATTTCGAACATTCGCACACTCCAGTAAACACCACAACTACAGATGGGCAAAAACAATTAACTGGGAATAGAGTGGTTGGTAACAACGTGCGTGCCCGACCGGGGGACCAACGCAACGAATTTTGAAAGTTGTTTGTAAGTGGTAAGGTATTTGTCTAGGCTAGTCGGTACATTGTTAAAACTGAAGGCACAGCGCACGAAGGACAGGGCTTCGTGCGCTGTGCCTTCAGTTTTAACAACGTTCGTAAGTAGTACTCATGATTTTCTTGCGATAGTGAGCCGCCCGATAACAATAGCCAGTTGGGCATCGGCCAATCACGAAGCGATCTCAAAAGCAAAAAAAAAAAGCAAGAAGCTAACCAATCTGGGAGCATGGTCTGTGCGCCGCTTCTCAATGTCGCGTTTATTCAGCGCCAGCTGATCGAAGGGCGGCCTAAGGCTCACTTCCACGAGACGAAAAACGCGCGGCCGGTTCGTAACCTTGTTTTGTCCTTGCGAGGCCGAGCAGAGATTGCCATACACGCACCGGAGCCCGCACCGCGTCTTCGCCTCTCGCGTAATTCGGCAGACTCGTCGTCTCCGGCGCCGCCTGCTGTCAATTAAGCGGCGGCGCAGAGACGCTTCCGACGTGGCCCGTGATCCGATTAGCAGCGAGAGAAGCCTGCGCATTCCCACCGCGCGCTCAGCTGCACCGCCGTGCACCGCCACTGTGCCGCGGTCACTTCGGCGATTTGTGCAGGGCCGGAGGTCTGCGCGACATGTATACACATGTGCGCAGGTGGTGACAAGTACGCTGCTTTTGTCACGCAGCAGTATTGTCCCGGAAGCCTGTACTTTCTAAAGAAGAAAAAAAAACAAACAAACATCCTATATGCTCCTTGGTTTCGGTGACTGCTGGCTTCCGTCATGTATGTCATAACGAGCCCCTCTTTTCCCTTCCAATCCGCCGCGGCGGCTCAGTGCAACGTTTATAGATACTTTTGCTCAGTGGTTACGGCGCTCGGCTGCTGTCCCGAAAGACGCGGGTTCAATCCCGGCCGCGGCGGTTAAATTTCTGTGGAGGCGAAATTCTATAGGCCTGTGTGCTGTGTGACGTCAGTGCGCGTGAAAGAACTACAGGGGTCGAAATTTCCGGAGCCCTTCACTACGGCGTCCCGCATACCCTGAGTCGCTTCGGTACGTTAAACCCCCATAAACCACACCAAACCACCTTTCCCTTCCCTTGTCTCCATGTGCGCCGGTGGGCATAGAAGTGTTATTGCAGGTAGAAATTTGAAAGCTTCATGTCTATACCAGAAGTCTATGCCATCCTTGTGAAACAAAATCACGTCTCCCAACCAAACAATGGTTGTAGGGCATCCTATTTATATGAGGCGCACAGCGCCTACCAGTGTGTAATTTTTACACAACTACAAACGTTCGAAGGGGCGTTTGGTCGCCCGGCAGGGTTATTCTCTTGAAGTTCCACCTGCCTTATTCAAACCATTATTGTCTATTTTGAAAAAAAAAAAAAAGAACGCATGGCCACCTGGGGCTTTTCCTTTTCTCCTAACTCACTCGTTTGCATCGCTTACGCTGACCAGCACCGCCTTCATACACCAGCGCTGGTGACTGGCTACGGTCGCAATTATACCTGTTGTGACGTAATACACCGGGGCTACCAATCACAGTGGGGTCAAATAGTAACTCGGGTAAATGAGATTTACAAAATGCGGGTTTCACTTTCTACCTTTCGAACAGGCGTGCAGCTTAATTACAGCTTGTCCGCCTACCATCCACCAGACCTTTAATAATTCTTAAAATCCTTGTTTGTTTTGATGCAGTTCGTTACTCCGTCACACAACCGCCCTTTTATCCTCCGCCAGCAAGGCTTTCTGACAGTATCGCGCAAGAAAATCCCGCAGTCTCTCTCTCTAATTGCAGTGGGAAGGAGAAGTGGATTTTCACTTCAGGAGAGGGTCTAGCAAATTTCATCGAGAAAAGTAGCCCAGGGGCCCCAGTTTTCTTGGTGTAGAGCAGAAAGTTGACCCGATATTTAATTCATTCTTGAAGCGAACTGCGCAGGATAGACGAAGGAGAAATAGGGAACAGGAATTACAACTGTGTGCTCAATGTTCGCCTATCTCTACAGCGCTGCTTACTTCAAGTAGTAGTCTTGAGTGTCTTGGTTGCTCACGGCGCCACCGAGGTGCACGTCTTTTTTTCTCACCAAGCAGTGCGTGAATGCGTGTGCGTGTGCGTGCGCGCACGTGCGCGCGCGTGTGTTTGTTTTAAGACACACCAAGGCTACCAGAAAGATCGGCAAGCTCACAGCGCCGTTGATTTTTTTTTTTTTAACATGCGTACCTGCATGTTACAGATGCGCGTCCTGGTGGCGTCGCCTGCGCAGCCGGCGCGGGCCAGGCATCTCCGCGCACGGCTGCTCACTCCTCCGTCGCAGGTCCGCGAGCAGAGGCTCCAGGCACTCCAGGGACCCCAGCCGTCGGCGTCCTGGATTTGAAAAAAAAAAGTTATACAATGTTTCCGTCGTCGCTGCCTAATATCGTCTAACTAAGCCTAAGCTTCGTGCAGAGATGCTATAGTACGCAGCATCCCCTGGTGTTTATAATGCCTCACACCAATCCTCATAGCCGCGTTGTGACTTCACTACTCCGCCATATCCACACCGTTGCGTTCACACTGTGTACACCAGCGCCTGTACACACGCCCATGATCTATGACGTCGGCATGACGTATAGCCCTGAGTGCATGCTCGTTGGTGCAAAGAGGACCAGAAGTTCAGAGCACCTCTTCCCCGCAGTCTTCGCAATGCAAGCGCACTGCTCCCCTCGCCTGTGCGCTCCTCCTCACCCTCTCGCTCGACTCCGTCCGCCTTGGGAACATCAACAATGGCGCAAGCTCATAAAATCTGGCTAGGGGTATAACGAACCTTGCACTGTTCGTACGACTGGAGCCGACCGCCTTCTTGAACTACAATGTACGGGCGCCTACAAAAGTGTACGGAGCACGTATTGCCTTCTGACATTTTTCTTCGTGCCTTGTCTAATTGAAATTGCCAGCTGTGTTATATGCGTGCCGTTAGTGGGAGCTAGTGCACGTTCTGATGCACAAACAATATTTCGTCATTTACGATAGGGAAGGCAGGTTTGCGATTAGAAAGTAATAGCGTGCTCCGTTTAATTACTTATGTCCGCACCTGTACATAACCGGATAATCGTGAAAGAAAACAGCGCAAAAACGGGGCCAGGAATAAAAGACACACCTGAGCACTGCGTTTTATTTTAATGCGGTAGCATTACAGTTGTCGTCACACCAAAACCCCGCTGATGTCCGAGATGAAATTCCCTCATTGGTCGAAAGATTCTCCGCGACCTTGTGACGTCATCACAACCTGTCCACCATGGCAGGTGGTAACCGGCCCACCGGACTAAAAGGTCTCGTGACCTAATGACGTCATCACAATCTGCCCACCGAGGCAGGTGGCAACCGGATTATCGGATTCAGAGCTACCTGTCGATCGGGGCAACTGGGTATCATGTTAATGACTGATAGATAGAAGTTATATGACCTGGTGATGTCATCACAACCTGTCCACTGAGCAAAAAAAAATGATTTCGTGCTTGTTCCTCACGGCGCTCAGACTGTGAGAAGCAAGCGCAAGCAATTTATCTTACTTAAAATAATGCGCGGGGAAGCAATGCTGCTGCTGTACTAATTACTGGTGAAAAGAATAAGTCATCGCCACTTCTAGTTACTCATATCTCCTCCTATTTTAACAATGGTGAAACTGCCGCTGTACCTGTTCCTCACACCGGAGAGGGAAACAGCGCATAAAGGTAAAGGCTCCACGTTTACAAAAAAAAAGAAAGATGAATTGAACAACTGCTCAAATATACACAATGTTACCACGGTCGTGATAGCTGAATGAGATTGCTAGATTTTCTTCTATCATTGAATTCAGTACTACATCATGACCTATGACTTATACTATTTTCTCATTCGCTGCAGATTTCTGAAATGCTAACGCCCTCCATGAAGATTTATGACAACCGACAAAAACGCTTTCGGAAAACCATTCGGGTTTTGTGAAAAAATTAACGAGGTGCACGTGTACCGTCACAAAATCGGTGCGCGTGGGCGTATAAAGTACAAAACAGCGATCTATAAATTTCACCGTTCCGAAATCAATCGTTGTTTTCCTTGCCCACGCTGCTCGCGCGGAAACCTCGCGACTCAAGACAGGTCGCTGCCGAGCGCCCCCGCAACAAGTGCAGGCTCGCACGCGCAGAGGCCCGTTTGGCCGTTGTTGATCGGCTGTTTGCGCTGACCCGAATTACAGGCCGAGCACTATCCATCATCGAAGCCTGATTTGAGGCGCTCATTTGTGCCCGGTCGATAGCGGCGTTTGCGCGCGCGTGCGGGCACTCCCCGAGTCTATGCGCGAAGCGCTTCCCCCACCTCCTCCGCGCGGCCTTTGTTCATCCCGTAACGAGCGGAGCTAAGGAAGGAGCCAACGCATCGCAGCTGCAGAAACTGCACGTCACTTTCAGATCAGCGACAATGGCTGACCTCTTCAGCGTGACTACGCGCGCCACCCTGTAAGGCACAACGAGCTTCGGAGGCCTCGTATAGACTGGCGCTGAGGAAAACAGCGTGCACGACAGCGACCACGACGTGCTGAACGTACACCGTGTAGTACGACGTTAGATAGTCCTAATCTTGTTCGCTGAAGCAAAACCTGCACAGTAGACGGCGACGAAAGTTCAATGTAGTCTCCCCTACCTTTTCTAGCAAGTATGCTCATAAAAAAATAGATTAATTTTCCTCAGTACCTGCGCAGAAGCATTCTTTCACTGAGCAGATTTCTTAAACAGCAGAAGCGTACGGTGACAAGTTGGTGGCCCTCAATCGGAGCTTTTAGCACGCTCGTTAAGTCCACACTTAAAGCGCTGTCCGCGAAATGGTGATAGGCGACACTCAGTGAGTTCTCATATACGTTTAGTTGGACGCTAACGATGACGTCATTTTGGTAAACAGCACGGCCTTAGTCCCGGCTGTGCGCTGCTTTGGAGCACTATTGAGCTAAACCTGAGTTCGTTCCTTTCTCTTCCTGCCAGGGCCAGTATTTTCAGCTCAATTTAAGCGACGTCGCTCCTGGGACTAGTTACACACCCAGTGATCACCCTCCCCTCTTCAATCCAACGTGTCACACTTTTCTGCGAATAGTGAGTCACTCGGTCGTTTATCCTAGGCACATTATACCACGTGCGCATGGAGGAAGATTAAAAAGAAAAGGTTTGCTCGGATTACGCGACACAGAATGTGATATGTTTCTCATAATGGTCCACGTGGAGTGGAAGGTACCTTAGGGATCGAAGCGTACAAAGATAGAGTTGTGTACCACGGCTCGACATGAGATGATAATCAACCTGGCTGCTATTGAGCGCCCAACATGGTGCGGCATGTTTTCGTTTATCGATGAAGCTTAGTTTAAACCGCCGCCACAGCTGCGGCTGTATAGTTAAACCTCCGGCTCATGTCGACGTCAGTAGCGAGCAGTCCGAGGTCTAAGCATCAATCTGGTGCAAACGTGAGGCTAATTCAGTTGCTCTGAACGAGTGAAAATCAAACGAATGCAACGGTAACGAGAAGCACCGTGGACACTCTGTCCCTGCTTCAAGAAAGAAATGAAAAGAATAAAAAAAAAATCTTCGCATTTGCGAGTGTCCTCTTCAAGCACAAAAAAGTCGGTGCCACATCAGCGACGCAAAAGTTTTCAACGACACTACCTCATTCTACTTTATATTTTTCTTTCAAAATGCATCTGCCTGACTTTCAGTTGAGGCGATTGCGGAAGAACACCTAAAATCATTACATATGCGATGTGGACCAAAATTCGGTTTTGAGGAAATGAAAGACGCGGTAAGTGTCTCGCTTCTCTGTGGACGCCTCAACCGCGCGTTGAGAGAAGTGTGGAAGGTGGGAGTGAAAAGTACGGTCGTGGAGGGCTCCGGAATAATGTCTGCCAACTGGGGATCTGTCACGTGCTCCGACACCGCGCAGCACGCGGGCGCCTCTTGCGTTCTGCCTTTATCGAAACACGGCCGTCTCAGCCGAGTTCGAACCGCGCGTACTCCTGCTGAATGGCCGACCGCCCTATCCACTGAGCCACCGCGAGGAGTCGATATGGGTCAAGGAAGAACTCGCCTGGTTAAGACAAAGAGAGGGATAAAATGGAGGTGAGGGCCTACATCACGAGGCATTTCGCCTTTTTTGTACCCTGCTAGTAATGGCCTACGGAGACGTGAAATAGTGATCTCCCTTTCCTCTCTCCCCTTTCTATCTCTCCCTTCGTCCCCTTTCCCACGTGTAGGGTACGTAGTAGGTACGTAGTAGGTACGTAGTAGGTACGTAGTAGGTCTTAGGCCCGGCCCGGGCCCAAGACCTCAAGCCCGCGCCCAGGACCGGCCCGGGCACGCTAAATTATCGCTCTAGCGAGCCCAGCCCGGCCCGTGAATCCCGGAGTGAAGACCAGCCCGGGCCCGGCCCGTTTCACAGTAACGCTTGAGGTATACTGCTCACTCTCAGCAAGTAGACTGCTACTACACCGATAAGGAACTGGCCGACAATGGTTCTGAAACCGCAGTTTGGCTTCCAGAAAGTTCGTTCTTTTTAACCCAGAAGGAAGTGCTTAAGAGTAGTGCTCGCCAGGCCCATCTTATGGAAAGTGATTTCGTGTAGGTGGGCAAGGATAAACTAGGAAGTTCCGAGAGCTAAATAAAAAGGGCTGCATACACGCGTAGTAGTCCACTTTACGTTCCCCCATGATTTTAATCAGTTATATTCTGCCGCCCGTGAAGTATAAATATTAAAGCTGCCATACAAGCAGTAGGATGCCATTTTTTTAGTGAACGCGATCTCATAGTTTGAGCTCATAGCCGAACTGGTCGCCTTTCAGCATAAACGACAAGCTAAAAGGCTCGAGTTTCACGGTATGTGTTTGAAGACTATAAGCGTCCTTAACTAATATGTTCTTCCCGAATGCATTTCTAATAGTGTATAGGTATGTTTTGGGATGACGAACGATCAATGGCAAATTAAGGCCGGTTGAATTTTACTCTTACTGCATTTCTGCGGGGAAATAAGGAAATAAATAAGTCGGTGAATAAAACTTAGTTTTTTCTCAGCGCGTACTATAACTCATAGCTCATCCGTGTCGCTGCTTCAATGCCACAGTTGTGTACTTCACTCTACAATAGTGAATGAAAAGTCTGACATCAGCCGTTTCTGTACGGACCCAAGCCCGGCTCGGGCCTGCAGCTTTAAGCCCGAGCCCGGCCCCGGTCCGCAACTTCTGGCCCGGGCCCGGCCCAGGCCCGGCAAAACAAATCATGCCTTTCCGTTCATCTTTCTCTCTCTCTCTTTTCCACTACTGTGAATATACCATACATTCAAAAAGTGATTCTACAGAACTATAGGCGCGATAACCTGACCAAAGACGAGATTCTGTTCAATTATCTGAAATCAAACAGATCGCTCCTTTTCTTCGCCATAGAGTACACGGCAGGTGCCCATGAAGGGTAGATGACCATCGTTAGCCCATAACGGGAAAGCGGGAATATTTAATTCGTAATTGCTAGTGTTTAGAACAACGAAGTATACGCTCAAATCTTAAAGCGGGATAGCATGATGAACTGAAAAGGATAGAATGGCCGTAAGTTATGATTGGCAGTAAGAGAATACTTACTCAATGTACAAGTTACGATTAGAAGTAGAAAATTTATACGGCATAAAACGTCCGCGCTCTCTTGCACCATACAAGGCAAGAGCGGTCGACTGCTGTTAACAGCGACGTCTACTACAGTTTGAGGTACTGCGACTGCGCAGCACACCACTGCAGCTACATTACTTCGGTACTCGAAGTAAAAATGAAGAAAAAAAACACTTCGCTTGATTAGCTCAGCAGGAAAGCTAGAAGTGCGCTGTAAGGATAATTTGCTCGGCGTGACAGCATGACGGAGGCGTCTGAAAACACCAGGCGAACCGCGACAAAAGGATGACCGTACGCACATAAAGGGGCGTCCAGCCGTCTAGACGCTATTGATTGATCAAGCAGGCTAAGGGCCGGCGCCGCTGTAACAGAGTGCTTGGCGGCAGTCACTGCAGCTACCCGCGTCTCGAGAATTTTGCCATCTTGGCCGTCGCAGGACTCGTCGCTGTCGCGTCGTCTCCGGCCGCCCAAGTTAGCTCTCAACGCTAAACCATCCTCTTCGTTCGCGCATTCTCTTCGTAGTGAAACAGGACTCAAGTGTCCTCTCGCATCGCCACTTCCGTTTGCTGCGTGGTCCAAGTTAAGCCTGCAATAGGAAACTGCCATATACTCAACAGGACACCTGTTGCAGTCGTTTAATTAAAACCTCTGCAAATGCAACATCACAACCTCCTGCGGTGTAAATCGTCTTTTGAAGCCTCTCCGTTGCGACAGAACTACTTGTCGTCGTAAACGAGGAAAGCCGTAGTGGAGGGCTCCGGAAATTTCGACCACCTGACGTTAAAGGACCCCAGGTGGTCGAAATTTCCGGAGCCCTTCACTACGGCGTCCCTTATAGCATTTGTCTCTGGGACGTTAAACCGCCATAAAATATAAACCAAACCATCAGAGGTCTTTGCACTTGATATCGGTATATGATGAAGGCTGCGACGAGGCAGGGGCGGATTTATGCAGTGATATTCCATTCAGGGAATTGGTTTTTAGGAAATAACGCAACTGGCTCATATCTCGGTGGACACCTGAACCGTGCCGTGAGGGAAGAGATAAAGGAGGGAGTGAAAGAACAAAAAAAAATGGTACGGTTCAACTATAGTGCTTAACCTGGTAAGAGAGCGAAAGCTACAACGTATCGGGCAACTATAAGCGCCTTGGCGTCGGTAACGTTGAGTGCGTTCCGGACACTAGATAGGCAGTGCACCACCCTGGAAGGTGGCAGTTGATGGTTGTTGTAGTTGTTTAAGACTTTATTTGTGCGCAAATTTAAAGGGAAGGGGGATGGGATCAGGCAGACGGGAGCCCTTGAGCCCCGGCGGCCTCCGCAGCCCACTTGCATGTCGCCACTTGGACGGCTGGATCTGAGCTGCGCATCAGTGCCTCCCACTGCTCCACATTTTCAATGTTGCTACGTCGATTGGGAAGATTTGAGCAACCCCACATCATATGCGTGAGGTTGGCTGGCTGAGGGCAGAATTTATATGTACCCGTGTACTTGTCTGGGCAAATGTGCGAGTAATTGTGGGATGAGGGTACGTATATGTCTGTAAGCGGCGCCCGGTGTTTTCTTGTAGGGTTTTGTGGCTCATTGCGAGATTTTACTCACCCAATGAACGCTGTGGCCTATTGCAGCAGTGCCGCGTGTCTGCCACAACGTTGTCAGCGGTAACGCATGCCGCCTACATCTCTCTCGCACCATCTATTAGGATCGGGTGAGCGGAGCTCCCGCTCCGTTGGTTTCATAGCTTAAAGCGCGACTAAGGTGTCCGCGTTGCCGTTGACCACGTTTTACACTCAGATCATTTTAAGGTAAGGAAGTGCGCATAACGGCTCTCTGGGTCAGGACACGCCTGAATCGTGCTTATAGGTACGTGGGATCATGAGAGAGAGATGTGAGCTGCAGGCATTGACAAGGTTGTGCCAGAAATGCGGCGCTGAAGCCATAGGCCGTCGGCGTTCATTGTGTTCATTGGCGTTGGCGTTGTCAACGTTTTACACTCCGATCATTTTAAGGAAAGGAAGGCAAGGAAGCGCGGCGAGGCACGCCAGCTGTACGTAGTGACGTCACTTGCTCCTCGCGCATGCGCAGTATGTTCTTGCAAGAGCACGCGAAACGGCGAGACTGTGGGCAATGTAGCGCACGCAACAATATGTGGCTGCGCGCAGATATTGCTTTCGCAATCCTCCAGGTTTAACCAGCGGTAAGCCAGAGCCAATTTTTTTCATTCTTAGAAGCTTCCGGCACGCCGCTTTATCGTCTTGTGATCGCGTTATCGTTTATTGTGACGCAAGATGCGCCCAGGTTAATCTCGATTGATCGTATCCGGGCGAAGCTGATTTTACGTTGTACGAGAATGTTCTAGTAACTTTCCATGCTTTATCTAGTAAGTTCGCTATCAGAGTTAAAATGAGCCCGGCCGAGAGTATCGGGCATTTCTGTTCGACGACCGCCGAGCTCGCCTGTTGCTGCGCCGCCGCCGAGTAATTCAGTTCTTTGCGGGCGCAAGTCATCCCAAATAAAGTGTTTCGCTTAGAAACCGTTCTCGCTGCTTCCCTGCTCGCCGGACTGCGGTCACCACTACGTGAAAATTCGCAGGACTCGACGCTGTTCTTGTTGCGACTGAAAGAAGAATGAAAAGGAAATTGCACGGGCCTGCCGACTGGCTCGATCTGAGCCACCACCACTGCCACATGCAGATAGAGGAAAGTTGAAAGATATGAGAAGAAAGAGTGAAAGAACAGACGCGTCCGCCGAAGCGTCGACGCCGGCTGTAACAGATATCCCAGCGCCCATCGGTACGCCCATGGAAGCTTCCTCTCGGATACGGCGGAAACACTGAAACCGTCGGCGGTGTCTTGCGCAATCCGCAAACAAAGCGGCTTACACGCATGCGCTCGTCGTTCACTTGATGTACGCGGAAGGGTAGCCTGGTGCCTTCCGGAGCGACGGACGTCGTAATATTCGCGGGAAGAAAATATGGCGATGTTTGTTCTCGGCCAGGCAACAATGCTGTGCGGAAGAGCGCCAAGGCGTTGACCTCGCATACTCGACAGTAGCGTATCGCAATTTTAGGGCGGAGTATATCCACGTGTAGCTGAGACAAGTGTCCAAGTAAATATTTTCGCCTTTTTCGAATTTATTCGAATTCGGATGATAAAACGGAACCGCAGTGAAAACACCGAGCGCGTTAGATAGTAACTGCGTTAGTAAACAGCTGTGACTATATATTTAGACTTGTTGAACGCGGTCGATGGCACCCCTCAATAGAAGCTATTTACAGTGTAACATCGGCGACGCCCTTTCTTTCGTATGGCAGCTCTTGTCGCGTTACTAAACAAAGACCACGTCCCAAACGGCATAAACGTGCGGCTTTGATGCGATGATGGCTAATTAAATGTAAACCGGAAATACAAAAGTGCCTGTGCTCGGTGCGGTGTCTATACACGCTGAACAACCCGAGGTGGTTGAAATAATGCGGAGCTTTCTATAGTGCTGCGTGTCTGATAGCCCAGAAGCAGCTTCGGGACGTCGAACCCCATCACTACCACAGCACAAGTCGAATGGCTTGCTTCACCATTAAACGTAGTGGTTGTGCTACGTACTAGCTGATACATTTGTTCCCGCAATAAAGCACACAGACCGCTTAACTCAGGTCGAAGTGACAGGTGTTGGATGCAGAAGAGAGCACAAGCCGAAAAGACGGCCAATTCTTTGGTCACGTGGACGGAAGCCGCCAGCAGTATTTGTGTAAGCGCCTTTTTCTCTGCGCGTATATTGTCCTTATCCTCATCTTTCCTATAGGTTGTTGCCCTGTGTAGACTGAAAGGCTGGACCCGAGTCTAGTGAAACGCACTGTTTTTTTTTTTCCTTATCCACTTTGTTCTCTCGTTCATCCTTCTCAAGATTACTCTATAGTGTCTTTCACAGACGAAAGGGCTACCGTATAGATTCCTTCCACCCAGTCACTCCTGCTTTGTTTTGCGATTGAAATATAGAGATATTTTTTGAATATATGTAATTTGCTTCTGGAAAGATTTTTTTTTTTACCGTGCCATTCCACAAATGCAAATGTCTCCTTTTTCTGGTAAGCTGGCACTGCAGCATACCGCGGGCTCTACCTCAGGTAGTTAAAACACCGCGAGGTCCAACAGTTATGCAGGAAAACACCAATTCCGCGCGTTTTCCGCATAACGTTTTTTTACAACTGTTCTTCAGGTGACCGAAGTTTAAAGCAACTGCTTTTCTGAAGATCCAGCCCCGTTCCATGGCAGTCAGTGTGGACAGCTGGTGACTTGTCTTGCACATTTAACTTGATTGCACAATGTTTTCACCTAGTGAATGCAACTTAAATTTATTTTTGAAAAAAGTTCCGCATATTTATGTGGAACGTCGTTCCAGATATACAGGGATGAATAAAATATGCGCAACAGATATTTTAACTGCAATAAACCCTTTTAAGGGACAAAGCTGAGGGCATTAATGGGCATGCGCAGTGGTATACCTAGCCTCCGTTGCACGCCATGTGCCGAGTCAAGGCAGGCCGATGCAGCCGGCGCAGTCACCCCACTACGTGTGCGTGTGGTAGCAACGGGTTGCTGTGTCACCATGCTACACGTGCCACCTCCTTCCCGATAACGCGTTCAAAGCGCGCTACGTGCCTTTCCAAGGTCGCTGAGCCATTATTAAGCAATATAGACTCAAGGAAGGTAAACATCGAAGTTCTCCATAATACAGTCGGCATGCATGAAAGCACGGTTACTCCAACCGCTATGTGATATAACTTTCAGTTCCGTTCGGCGGCAGCCATTAGGTATACAGCCGGCCAAATCTAGCTAGCTTGCGCGGCGGCCGCTTTTTCTGTGCTTTGCAACGAAGCAAACTTGCAGAAAGCTCAATATTAAGGACGGGCTTAGTGAGCCTGAGCTTATATTGGATATCTTAGCTAGTTTGCTCTTTCATAAGCTGAAGGAGCACGGAAAACGCGGCTGTCACGCACGCCAGCTTTTTGGCCGGCTTTACGTGGTTCACCGTTTGGACTAGACTCAATGCGCTGTCGATCGGCGTCTAATTTTGGCCTTAGAGCGGTACGCTGCTTCATCGACTACAACTAAATGCGCCCTATACTTTCGGTTCCTATAGCCGGGCCTTTGACGACGACTATCCATCTCGCGTACGAAGAAGAAGCGCTGATGACAACAGAGCAGAAAATTTGCAGTGTTTGAAATGACGTCCTTCGAAGCCCTTTATGCCTTTCACTGAGCCTATTGAGCGTCGCCTCCTTAAAGTCGCTTTCACTTGCTGCGTGAAATACAACTTGCTGGCATCGAAGTATGTTTGCGCTCTCTTTATGACACTAACATGCATATCCGTATATCACGTTCGCGTCAAAACAGCAAGTGATATGGATAGCAGCACGCAAGTATGTCATTCTTGTCTCGAGTAAACTGTCCCCTAAGATACGCTGTGGATGTCGCAAGCAAATATGCTTAAGGGATACGGATGCAATCACGGATGTCTATATCAAGTATCAGTGACACACAAAGGGGGGAAAACTCTGAAATGAGAATATAGGGTAATCTTTGTTTTTTCTCTCTTAGAAATGGAGCAGCGCATTTCGAAATTTTCTCGATTCTACTTTCTCTGGCCTCATAAAGCGGAAAGTTTCTGATTTCGTCGATGACATGAGGACGTATACGAAATAAAATTCAGGACAACATGAAAAAAAAACAGTGCGCTATTTTCATAGCAACTCCAAGCGAGGAAAGAGTGCGAATGCACAGAGCGACGCCGTCTTAGTGTACGGCACTACTCAGCAAACAAGAAAGGAGAGAAGGGTATATACGCCGTCCATAAGCCACTGTTATCTTTCACACTTGTTCAATGATTCCGCAGGCTCGATGAAAGATTATTTAAGGTCCCACTGACGAGGACGGCATGCCTGAGAATTCGGCGAATTTTCCTCGCCTTTGGCTTTAAGAAATTGGACGCATATAGAGCCATTGTCGGAGATGGAAATCGCGCAAGTGCAGGAGGACGATGAAGGGTGGCGGTCCTATATGCGCAAGACATTTGTTCAACTTTTTTTTTTTTTTCATCGAAATAAATGGTGCCAGTCGGGAAGTTTCTCGCTAAGTGTGGCATGGGATAAGGTGCATCCTGTGCTTCAGTCGTCCTGTGATGCTTCTTCTGCAGAGTCAGTAGTGATTTAAGCTAGCTTTCTCTAGATCAACAGCCTTTTATGAACTGTACCAGCCGCACGAAGTTTTTATGCGAAGCATACTACTTTAGCTACCACTTCAGCCCTTCACCGGGGTTATGCGCCTCCAAATCACGTGATTCTTGACGTCACACCACGTGACACGATGACGTCACGACAGTGGAGAAACGGGAGCCTACCTCGCGCCGTCGCTGTGGTTGTGCGCCTCCAAATCACGTGATACATGACGTCACACCACGTGACGCGATGACGTCACGACAGTGGAGAAACGGGGGCCCACCTCGCGCCGTCGCTGTGGTTGTGCGCCTCCAAATTACGCGACACGATGATGCTTCGCATTCTCCAGGCTTAACCAAGTTAAGCCTCAGCCATTTTTTTTTCGCGTCGGACCTTCCGTTAAAAAGCGCGTTGGTTATCCTGCTCTTGCGCATTCTCTCGCTAGGAAGGGCAGTTCAAGTAGAGCGTTACGAATGCTGCCTTTCCGCGAATCTCGCTTGAACAGAACTTGCCAGTTCTCGTTTCGCCCAAAGCGCAAATACTTCTTGCTCTTCGAGTGCTATCATAATCATCATCATCACCTTGTCTACGCTCACTACAGAGCAAAGGCCTCTCTCCCATGTCTCTCCAATTAACCCTGTCCTTTGCCAGCTGCAGCCATCGTACCCCCGCGAACTTCCTAATCTCGTACGCCCACCTAACTTTCTGCCGCCCCCTGCTTCGTTTGCCTTCTCTTGGAATTCAACCCGTTACCCGCAAGGACTAGTGGTTACCTTGCCTTCGCATTACATGCCCTGACCAGGCCCATTTCTTCCTCTTGATTTCGACTATAGAATGCCATTAACCCGCGTTTGTTCCCTCACAATTAACGTGACTCCTATCAATTTCCTTTCCATATATTTCTAGCCTCCACGTTTTTGCCCCGTAGGTGAGTACGAGCGCTAGAGGCTTTCACACTTGTGCATGCGCTGTTTTGGCACGGGCTGACGATAAGTTTTGATTTTCACATTTTGCGTATTGAAATCGCTCTTTTGGCGTTTGTTCGTCCACGCTGACGGAGAATTTTTGTTTTTATTATTTCACCTAGCGCTATGAGCCAAAAGTACTGGAAGATTATACCGCTATTCGCCAATTTTTGCCAACAATTACGAACAGTGATGAACACGAAACGTATAGTTTGCATAAAATAATAACTAAAAGGTTCAAATATGAATAACAATCACTAGAGACGAATATATATCGGAACCTAATTATGCTTTACTCTTCTGGTCTGTGTCACCGCACGTAGCCACATTAACGCTTTACGCCACCAAAGATAAATCCCGAATAATGTCTTGCAGTGCTATACACTCTCAAGCTTCCGGTGTTTATTCACGTGCCACGCTTTCCTTGCGTGAATCGAACGCAGTCCTAGCGCCCACTCTTCTGCTCTGTACGCACTAGAAAGGTTGAATGGAAAAGCCGTGGACTGGAGCATCGCTCCGGCCAGCTTATCTATCACTCCCTTCTTGAACGAGTCATGGGACCGGAAGCAACAAGAGAATGAAGCGATTCGAAATGACAACGGCACATGTGCAGTGAGCCATGCGCGAACCTATGGTTTGTCCACTTCTCCAGCGCGTTTCCAGGCAATGGTCGCCATTTGTCATGCCACTCTTAAAGGGCAACTGCATAGGTTCTAGAAATCGACGAAAAATGGTTGAATATGTGATAATTGCAGGTAAAGCATGCGAATTCCTTTTGGGTTAGCTTTTGAAATGGTGACATAACCACCGATCAATATCTCGACGGCCTTTAAGCTTCTCCGCAGTGCACAACGCCAAGTGGAGTGCGCCTGATGACATCATCGAAGGCATCGGTACATTTCCAACGCATAAACACCTGCTTTGAAAGAAAAAAAGCCAACGCCACAGACGGCAAAGCCCGCCGAGCGTTGTTTGGCAGCATCCAACGGTACACGGCTGAGTGTGGCTGACGGCAGCGGTAATTTGAAATCATACCTTCCGTGACGTCACACTGAACTTCCCCGCATTCCTGCTGAGCTTCGAGGAGAAGCACAAAATTCAATCGCCGATTGCGTCGCCATTTTAAATGCTAGTGCAATGACACTTCGCATGCTTCACCTACAGCTTATATATATTTGAATCCTTGAATATTGCGAAATTCTCAAAAAGTGATGCAGGTGCCCTCTAATGCTCGTCCTTTTCTGTGCACACCGCCACATTCGCCTGTAACCGGCAGCGTATGAATGCATTCATTGCTAGTAGCTACTCGGCAAAGTAGTTAGCTGCGTACACGCCGTCATTTAACCGCACAGCTGGCTCTACTCGGAGCGAGTCAACCTGCACTGCGTGTTTTATTATTAACAGCACGAAACAAGTCACGGACGAGATGACACTGGACACAAGATTGCCTGTCCTGGGTCTTCTCGCTCTCATCCGTCGTCGTTGCTTGCGCACAGTTAACACTGAATATGCGTCACCAGTCAACCCAGGCTACTCCCATAAACAACCGCACTGTGTAACAAAACAGTGTACGCATGCGAATTTAGCCACCGTGAATTTTGCAAGTGCGGAAACAGCTCATGGGAGTTAGTAACGGCGTTCGAAGTCGTGTAGTGAAGCAGCGCTCGAGCGTGTTCCGTTTGACTTCAATGGATTGGCAGGCACAGTAGGTTCCGAAGAGGTGCACGCAATTAGCGCGGTGGAGCACACGGGATGTTGTCGCTTGTTACACAACGCATTTCGGCGCGCACTGTACCGCGTATCGTCGTCGGCTCGCCCGCCTTCGTAGCCTTCTCGAGGAAACCTCTCCTCGTTTCCCTGCCAAGTGCTAAACCGCCGCGATAAAGTGTGACTATCGAACACTCAACTTGGTTTTTTATCTGCGCGCCACCACGATGGTGTCTCTTGGTGGTCATCTAACTTCCCCTCCGGCGGCAACGCAGCTCCAGACAGGAGGTTTGCATAGTGGATAAGATAAGGCTCCACGCAAGATCTGAGCAAAACCCGGGACACGTCGAAAAACGGACGACGACCGCCTTATCGCCGTTGTTTTCACGATGGGCGCGTTCTAGACTTGAATCGTGAATTTGCGAGCAGTGTACTAAAAGCTTTCCCTGTGATAACTTGACGGATACGCCGGCCAGCCAACGCGTTTTCGGTCGTGATGATTCTGCCTCTGAATGAGTGAGTGAGTGGGTGAGTGGGTGAGTGAGTGAGTGAGTGAGTGAGTGAGTGAGTGAGTGAGTGAGTGGGTGAGTGGGTGAGTGGGTGAGTGAGTGAGTGAGTGAGTGAGTGAGTGAGTGCGTGAGTGAGTGAGTGAGTGAGTGAGTGAGTGAGTGAGTGAGTGAGTGAGTGAGTGAGTGAGTGAGTGAGTGAGTGAGTGAGTGAGTGAGTGAGTGAGTGAGTGAGTGAGTGAGCGAGCGAGCCAGGGGGCCAGGGGGCCGGGGGCCAGTGAGCCCGCGAGCCAGTGAGCCCGTGAGCCAGTGAGCGAGTGAGCTAGGGAGGGAAGGAGGAAGGGAGGGAGGGGGAGCGTGCGCCATCATTACGCATCCCATGAAATGGGCAACAAAGTAACTATTTAGCAGGGCAAGGAGATTACAATAACCCGCGCGCGAAGGTGAGGCAGTGCGATTGATTAGTGCGCCTTAAACGAGGTCATGAAGTAATTACAGCGAACTAGCACTATCAAGGAAATGGTCGGATTAGACTACAGGCCGAATGCAAGCGAACGTAATGGGTTCGCGTAAGCTGAGAGGCTTAACTGAGCACTTGGTGCATTTGAGCTGCCCAGCTTGAGAACAACAGCATAGCCAGATGTCAAGGCGGTATGAAATGCTGAACGGACAGACCGAAACAATTTGCACCTTCGCTGTCTGCGCGTTACAAAGTGGTTCTCTGTGTTTATACAGCGCAAATACGCCAACACAGCCAGGCTTTGACCTCAGTCAAACTTTTATTATTTAAGACGCCTAAGTGCCTGCTGCATCCAAAGTCCTGATAGTATGGCAGACGAGCAGTTTTGATCATTACTGGAGGTTTCAATCGATTCGCCAGTCGTTATGCGGCCTCAAACGCGCACTGTTGGCGAAAGCGATTACAGGCGCGCCCCAGGACGGCGTTCCAAATGCCGCTGTCAGCGCTAAGCGTCTGCTCGTTCTGTAAACACCACGCCGCCTCCGGACACGTGACCCTTCCCGCCAGGACGGCGACAGTGCATACATGTGTTTGCACTTCATCTTCCCTTCGACGGAACATATAAGCCGCCAGCTCCGGTTTGAAACTTTTGTCTGGGCTATCTTGTTTCGATGGCGGCCACGGGTGTCTTCTGGCTGTTGCAACTGCTTCGTGATGAATATGTGCGACGACAAAGTTGCGGCTGTCGTCTTATTTAATATTAACTGCGATATCCGCATGAAGAACTTTCTGAACGGATAACCGGCATCCCTGTCTGCGTCGCTTAGTACTCCGCGACAGGACACTTCAGAAAGACGACAAGTACTGGTTTCTTTTTTTTTTTTTTGTTGAAACCGTTCGAACGCTAAGGAAACGGTGCTCCTCGCAGCTTGCACTCTAAGGCACTATACATTTATATATATATATTTAAATGTTCTGCAACTTTTCTACATGTTTTCTAATTAAATCGCTCGTTATGATCGTTACCGATTGCCAACGTGCTTGTTTTCTTAAATGCGATAGCATTAGAAGCCTCACATGGCCAAAATGCGTATTGGCTGGAGGGAAGTAACGTCGTCAGAGCAGCGCATTCCCATTGGCTGGAGGGAAGTAACGTCATCAGAGCAGCGCATTCCCATTGGCTGGAGGGAAGTGACATCACTAGACAGGAGCGTTCCTATTGGCTGGACAGAAGTGACATCAGATCGAACGTTACGATGTCAGACCGGAAGTGACGTCTCTTCCGGTAAGGCACCAGCAACTGCTGATGTTAGCGCAGTGACAACACAGAATGTAATTAGATGCCCTTGTGAATCTTTACATCCGTCTTTTTTTTTTTTTGCATCATCCGCATGTTCTTACTAAGCCAACCCCCTCGGTTGAGCTGCGGAACCACGCTACGGAGCGTTTTTCGCATCATCAACAAATAACTGGCTCGCCTATACTGATTAATGATAGCACGGGCGAAAGAAGTACAAAATCGCATGATATTTCACGCACACCCCAGCGCCAGTTGAAGTATAAAACAAGTTCGGCTGCTTGCGCTGTTCCTTCTCGTAGCTCATTAGTTTGTTATATATATATATATATATATATATATATATATATATATATATATATATATATATATATATATATATATATATATATATATATATACGTCGTTTTATAAGCTCGGCTACAACCGCGTGCCATTTCAAATCTGGCGCGCCGTTAACTGCTTTGTACTGTCCTTTCCTGGCCTGTGAGGAAAAAGCTCCATAAGGGCCGCGTAGCCATGAATTCGTAATATGCAGGACGAATATTCGACAGCAGTAACATTCACTTTTTTTTTAATCTTGTAATTAAATTTTAACGTGCTCCTTGCGTGGCGACGACTGGGACAGTCAGCTTAAACTCTTTCCCAAAAATTATGCCTCAATAAATTTGAACAACTAAAAATGTTGGATTGCGCCGTCGAGCAATAAAAGCATGCGATGCGAGCCGACCGAACGACCAAAGCGCGCAGCTCAAACTTGCGCAACGCTTAACGAACTGCACTATTTCCCTGTGCCTGCAGTACAGCACTAAGCCTCAAATAAACCTCTCAAATAGAAGCAGTATCGCCATAGCAGGAATATCGCGCGAGTTTTTCCAATCGCAGCATTCACAAACTGCGCAGACGGCTTTATCACGTGGTGAAAAGTTCCGACCTCTGTTCGCCGTTTTACCCTATGAAGCATGTGCCAGTTCCTTGAGCTTACAAGAAAGAAAACAAGTAGGAAAAAATATTGATTTGCCGAAAGATGTTCCTAAACTCTTGTGAAACGAGTTATGATCACAGCGCTACAAAGGTATTGATCCCATAAACGCGACTTCCTCGAAAACAGATTTGGCTGATACCGCGAATAGACAGGACTAGACCGTGTTCAACAAACTGGTGGAAATCAATACTAACTTTACGATACACGTGAAGAAAAAAGAAATTAAAGACGGCGACGAAGACAGTAATACTCGACGGAAATGATTCAAAAGACAAACTGCATTATGTGCTAAGAACCAAAAGCAAATCTCGCCTTCGCAACTGCTCTCAACGTCGTAAAAACAGGCTTTAAAAAATCGTCTGCCGCTTACTCGCTCCCACAGTGCGTCTTATTAGATACGTGCAGCGTTACTGAATACAGATCTGGCCTGCTAGCCAATCGGGGCTCCACGCGCACGCAAGTACGCCCTGCGATTGGCCGGCGCCCGATCAAGGCAGCCAATGATACGACAGCCAAGGTATGCCAGCCAATCGCGAACTAGTATTTGAACCCTCTACTGGCATTGCAATGCGCTCACTGGCTGACGGTATATCTACGCTTTCCGCTGCACTGCACGATTTTAGTACCGCGGAGGTTAAAGCGTGTTTGTCGGCTGCTCTACTGCCGCTGCAGTCATCAGGACGCGAGAAAGTCAATCCAGGAAGACCCGCCCCTCCTAAACTTTATTGTGGGCTACAAACTGCAGCGATACCGGCTTGTCTCGAAGAGCTACGGGTATGACGACGACAGAGAGAGAGAGAAAAAAAAAGAAAAAGGAAAGCAAAGTAAAGCGAACATGCAAAGTACGACGCAACCGAGACGGATGATGCGAGCAACCCTCGTACACGTCACAGCCGCGAAGACGTTGGTAGTGCGTTCCTTATCTCGAAGCCCGGTTCCGGTCTCTCCGCACGGCGAAAGCCTCCCTGACGTCGTCCCGCCGGGTGTTACCTCGAAGCGGATGTCAACACAATAATAACCGTAAAAGCAGAAGTCGGCGCAGCTCGTAAAGACTTCCTAATGACCCGTAATGGCGGTCGGCACGTTGTTAAAGTTTTACAAAGTTTTAAAGCAGCGCTGTACCGCGCATGCCTTTCAGACTTTAATTTCCCCGTGCTTCCTCGGCTTCTTAACTTGCTTCTTTATCGTGTCGCTCGGTAAAATGAAGGAGAAAAAAAAATCTCGAGCGCCGTAAAACGGCAGTGTCAGGGCGACTTCCTATAAAGAATTGGCTAACAGTATTTTGCAGCCATAAATCCGGCTTCACGCGATGTGAGGGTTACCGGGAGAGGTGCACGATACGAGAGGCGAGGGTGTTCTTCCCCGCGGACCTGGCATATCAGCTAGCTGTTTGTTTTCTGGGCATGAAGCTTACATGAGGCGGCGCAAGGAAATTCATTATTGTCGACCTTGCGGGATTGCCAAACGCGAGCAGAAGCTGAGGTCTCTTAGTACACGGAGATGGTTTTGCATTTCCCCTCTGGCGAAACACCACTTCTGCGACCAACTACAGATCTTCTCACGACCCTAGGAGCAACCGGTTTTTTTGGTGGGCCGTGGTGGAGCTTAATCCTAAACTCTTTCCTGTTCTACGAGCACAGCCCAGTGTCCAATATGGCGGTGCCCATCGATCTCTTTTTGAAAAGATCTCTAGGTCTGCAGCAAAACGTCACATAATTTGAGAAGCCGTGCTCGGGCTGTGAGGACTATGACGTCCTGCTTACCAAGGACTGGAAGCTCCGCGAACTCTACTCTTCTTTCCTTTTTCCTGACGGTGTCCCGTAACATCTGCTGAAGTCGTGTTAATTACAAGGACCTACGACATTCTTATGATCCCTGTGTAGGCGGCCTGAGAGGTCGAGTTCCACAACGTTCCCACGGCATTCAGAGCCTGTCACTTGCCTTGATGTATCGCCATGGCTATGTCACGTCGCAGTGGTGGGCCAAGCAAGTCCGACAACTGACCTTGAGGCGTTTACATCAGTCCATAGCTGGTGACCTCCCGTTGGTGCGGGCACTAAACGAATGTGTCTTATTGCTTTGTCTGTTTTCAATATTCGAACCCGAAGATTACACGTGAACGAGTTGGATGACACTCTTTTAACTCCACAGTCGTTCCCAGCCGGGCCGGTTGCGTGGTTCGAGCAAGCACTAATTAATTCCGCCTTATGCAAGTGGTCGCTCACCGCAATACTGGAATCAGTGCTGAAGTCTTCGTCCTCGGGGCTTGGTGATGCTTCCATATGCGCTAGGCTGCAGGACCAGAAAACCACCTGCGGCAGGTGAAAGAAGTGAAGCAATTAATATTCACTCTAACAATGAATGATTTACGGACTGATAAATCAATTCAACAACTTGGATTAACACAGATAATCATTCTAGCATTTATGATGGCTTGCAAGGGGGTACGAGATGTTGTCGATGGCGTTGGTGGCAGCGATTGCGATGTTGAAGATGACCAAGATGAAGAAGAAGCTTTATTTGACGGAGACGACTCGATGGCCTCAAGGGGTAAATAACGTGGGGTGTATGTGTACAAGCTACAACGGTCGGCGCACTGCAGGACTTAGATTTCTGATTCAAGCCTGACAGAAATATTACATACGACGGGCGAAAATTGTGAGCAGTTTAAAAAGTGAACGAATAAATCTATCACACAGCCTTCCTATTGTCCGCATTTCAAACACAAGACATAAGTGCGTGACACATACACTGTACGTATTGAAAGTCCTGTGACCCACATGTCAAAAGGGCATTTGACGATCCGCGCGAGCTCCTATACCATGACCGCGTGTATTTGAACAGTTGACAGTGCATTTGAGAGAGAGAGAAAACTTCTATTTGCCGCCCCATTTGAGAGCCCCCTTTCACGGAGTGTAGTCTGCCCCCAGAAGAGAAGGCAAACGCAAGGCGGCCTCATTGTCGTCACTTGAGCGACGAGAAAAACTTAGAAGAAATCGAATCATGATCATTCCGATTCCAAGAGGACCGAAAACTTGTTCGGATTATGCAGTATTAGAATTAACGGGACCTTTATCAACGCACTTGATGAAGACGGGATCAAAGCGCTAGTTCGAATGAACCGGAAGTTCGAGTTAAACGAGTTCCAATCCGCCTTTTTCACGACGCGACTGCGCATGCGCCCATCCCCTGGCGGCGGTGTCGCAAAACATACTGAAAGTGTAAACAAACCGGCTTCCTACGCGGGGTGCGTTGCTGCAGCCGTCGGGCGTTCAGCACGAGCGTTTGCGATGCCTACGACATGTGTTGCATACGGCTGCAATGCCCAATATGTAAAGGGAAGCCAAGTCGGATGTTTTCGTTTTCCGAATGCTTCTCGGGACCGCCTTCGACGCGAAGCGTGGATAAAAGCAGTCCGCCGGCTCGACGATCGTGGCCGCCCATGGGCAACGTCAAGCACGTCAAGACTGGGCGGGAATCACTTTGTGACAGGTACGGACGAGGTACTGTGGTTAAATGCGTGTGCAGTCTATCACGAAATCTTTTATTCATGGGCAGGAAGGCCTCGGATGTCAGCGCGGCACCCAGACTTCCAGTCGCTGATCTCAAGATCGCGGTTTCGATCCAGACCACGACAGCCGCATTTCAGTGGAGGCGAAATACAAAAGCAATAGTGTGCTGTGTATGTCAATGCACGTGAAATAAGTCCAAGTCGCATATATTAATACGGAGCCCTCCACTGAAGCGTTCCACGCAGCTCATATGTCAGACGTTTAAGTCCACGTATCAGTACCATGGCGTGCGCTCATCGCAGGCAACTGTTTTTCAAGAAACAAGCAGAGGTGCACTGCGGCGCTAGCCTCACACGCTTCCAGTTCGTCACCAAAAATGACTTTAGGTTTGTATCCCGGTAGGGCAAAAACTGAATGGGGTATATTTAAGTTAACTCCAAAAGTTCTGCAGCGCGCACATCCGTACGGATCCCTACGGACGGGCAGACGGTGGAACGGAAGAAAAAGTAGCGGACACTCGAGGCAAAAATGTGGCCATTTCATCTGTTCTACATTAACACACTGCAAATTGGAATCGCGCACCAGCAAGCACATATGAGTTTGCACATTCAGTATCGCGACTGTATGCAGATCGGCCTCCATGAAACTAGGCTGCGACACGGTTTGATAAAGCTAAACAGCACTGCCGCCAATAAATGCGAAATGATCGGGGATATTTCATTGAACATTACGTTCCGAATGTAGCCTTCATCTTTGAAGCGGCGGCCCTTGCTTAGCTGGCGATCGCATCGCATGCCGGATGATGGCAGATACTGAAGAATTTGCTCTTCGGTGGGCACGGCAGCCTGCCTCGGACTTTGCACCCCGCCATCAGTCAGCCGTAGAAATCCTCCAGATACCAGGCGCTGCCCAGGTCACGCCATCGTCGACAGATTCCAACTAGAGCACTGCACGGGCCTCAATCTGAGGCCCAAGCCCGGCCCGGGCCCGCGACCTGAAGCCCGAGCCCGGCCCAGGCCCGCGGCTTCAAGCCCGGGCCCGGCCCAGGCCCGCTAAATTATCGCTGTAGCGAGCCCGGCCCGGCCCGTGAATCCCAGAGTGAGGCCCAGCCCGGGCCCGGCCCGGCCCGTTTCACAGTAACGCTTGAGGTATACCGCTCACTCTGAGCAAGTAGACTGCTACTGGACCGATAAGAAACTGGCCGTCAAAGGTTCTGAAACCACAGTTTGGCTTGCAGAAGGTAGGTTCTTTTTAACCCAGAAGGAAGTGATTAAGACTTGTGCTCGGCAGGCCCGTCTTTTGGACAGTGATCTCGTGTTGACTTGACTTGACTTGTGTAGGTGCGCAATGATAAATTCGGGGAGTTCCGAGAGCCAAACAAAAAGGGCTGCATACGCGCGCAGTAGACTACTTTGCATCCCCCCATGATTTCAATCAGTTATATTTTGCCGCCCGGATGTCTAAACCAAGCTGCCTAGCAAGCAGTGGGATGACATTTTTTTAGTGGACGCGATCTCAGAGGCTGAACTCATAGCCGAACTGATCGCCTTTCAGCAGAAACGAAAAGCTGAAAGTCTTGAGTATTTCACGGTGTGTGTTTTGAAGACTATAAGCGTCCTAAACTAATATGTTCTTCCGCCGCCGCGGTGGCTCAGTGGCTATGGTGCTCGGCTGCTGTCCCGAAAGACGCGGGTTCGATCCCGGCCGTGGCGGCTGAATTTCTTTGGAGGAGAAATTCGAGGCCCGTGTACTGTGCGATGTCAGTGCACGTTAAAGAACCCCAGGTGGTCGAAATTTCCGGAGCCCTCCACTACGGCGTCTCTCATAGCCTTAGTCGCTTTGGGACGTTAAACCCCATAAACCAAACCAATATGTTCTTCCCGAATGCATTTTATTAGTGTTGAATGGTACGGCAAAACAGCGCTGACGGACGGGACGGAAGAAGATGGGACAAACACATGCGCTGGACTAACAACCAAATGGTTTATTGCGAAAGAGGGGTGCAATATAAAGCATAGAAGGGAAAACTGCGGTGTAAACATGACAAGGCATACATTCCGGATATCATCAATGATTAAGAAAAGCGATCTCCTGTGGGAATAGAGCCACCGAAGGTAGGCTTACACATGAGTTGCCTAATGTGTGAATGTGAAAGGCCTCCGATATCAGGCGTGAGGTGTGATCTCTATACTTGGCGATGATAGTGTATCGCTGTAGCGGTACACTATCAGCGATACACTAGCGGAGACCGGACGGTGCGTCAATGATCGGCTACGCGAACACGCGAAAGACATAGAAAACAAGTCACGCCGAAATAACATGGTCATTCATTTCGCAGATTGCGACAAATGTGAGGCGTTTTTAGACCAAACCACTATCATCGCCAAGTATAGAGATCACACCTCACGCCTGATATCGGAGGCCTTTCACATTCACACATTAGGCAACTCATGTGTAAGCCAACCATCGGTGGCTCTATTCCCACAGGAGATCGCTTTTCTTAATCATTGATGATATCCGGAATGTATGCCTTGTCATGTTTACACCGCAGTTTTCCCTTCTATGCTTTATATTGCACCCCTCTTTCGCAATAAACCATTTGGTTGTTAGTTCAGCGCATGTGTTTGTCTCATCTTCTTCCGTCCCGTCCGTCAGCGCTGTTTTGCCGTACCATTCAACATGAACCAACCAGCCCTACTCAGCCCTCTCCTTGAATTTATTAGTGCATAAGCATGTTTTGGGATGACGAACCATCAATTGCCAATTGAGACTGGTTGAATTTTACTCTTATTGGTGGAGCAGAAGATAACGCGCGAACCGCGTGATAACACTTGTCATGACAATCAGGATGAAGAAGCGAGGAGGGATAGACTTATCAGATGAGATTTACAAACTCTCACGAGATTTTGTGGCTATTGCATTTACGAGAAGTTCCGGTCAGCTGTTCAAAAAGAAAACCAAACGCGCTTTAGTTTTAGCATTTTACCACATGAGAAAAATATAGCTATAAAATAAAAGCTATGTTTTTGGTGCTTAAGGGCCCAAGGGGAGTCAGGCTGTGAGAGACACCGAAGCAGAGGGTTCCGGATCATTTCAACCACCTGAATTTCTTCAACGAGCAATGATACTACAAAATACATGGCTGTCATGCTTGCCGCCTAAATATAAATGCGGCCGCCGAGGTTAGGAGCAAACCATGCTTCCCCGGCTCAGTAATCAAGCGCCTTGACCACTAAGCCCCCGCTGCGTGGAAATAAGGAAATAGATAAGTCAATGAATAAAGCTTAGTTTTTTTCTCAGCGCGTACCATGGCCCATAGCTCATCCGTGTCGCTGCTCCAATGCCGCAGTTGTGTACTTCACTGTGCAACAGTGAGTGAATAGTCGGACACCAGCCGTTTCTGTACGGACCGAAGCCTGACTCGGGTCCGCAGCTTTAAGCCCGAGCCCGGCCCGGGCCCGCAACTTCAGGCCCGGGCCCGGCCCAGGCCCGGCGAAACAAACCATGGCCCGGGCTTTTGGGCCGGCCCGAGCCCGTGCAGTGCACTAAATTTCCAACAAAACGTGCTCCAGCGGCACTCCGTCCGGCCGGGTTGGGCGCGCAGTACCCTTCCAGTGAGCTTCCAGCGTTGTACGCGAGGTGGCAGCACAGGAAAATGAAAAACGCCGATTACCCGGACGTCACTGTACAAACGAACACCACGACTTGCTCTTCTCATCTTAACAAACGGGAACAATAAGTCCGAAATTACGCGTCATAAGCGTTTTGCTGTCAGATTCAGTTCGTAAAGTTTTTACCTGTAACTATACGCAACAAGAAAGCGCGTTTCGCTCAAGTGGCCTCATTGCGAAAGCTACAAGAAGGAGCGCTTCATTCGGTTCATTTCCTTTCTAAGCCCCTCAAAAGAGCGGCCCCCAACCCGCAGAACACAGGTCTGGTGTAGACCGCTGCTGTACAAGCCGCTCACAAGGCCGAACAAAACCCTATCGAACCGTGCGGATGACTGGGCTTCATTCGCACTTTGCTTTTCTGTTTGTACACCCTAGCGGCGAGTGCGCGCAACAGAATCAAAACGCAATCCAGTAGATTCTGAGGAGGAACGCGCCATCTAAAATATAAGGAATTAAGGGCGAAAAAAATAGAAGAGGAAGGATTACATCCTCGTCGATGTTCACAGCATGAAGGCGGCTTAGAGCCCAAACAGACCGGTACGTAGGGGAAGATTATAACGGGGCACTAGAATTTTTTGAGGAATAAGAAATGAACATAAAAATAACCGTTCTATTGCGCACAGAGCACTGAAAACTAACGCGAGAGAGAGAGAGAGATGCGAAGCTTACGCAGAGACATCGGCACAGCTCTAGGAAGCGGAAACAGAACACCCTGCACTGTACGCGCCGGTGTTAATTCCCGGACATTTTTGCGCAAATTCCACATTCGCCGCGCCGCCCACGGCAGCTTGCAGAAGAGCTTCGCACAGTTCTGGTTACTTCTTTTTTCTGCCGCTGCCTGGCCGATAAATAGTGAAAAACAATATCAAAAATAATAAAAATCATTCGCACTGCATATGCTTTTTAGTCGGCGGCGAAAATCGTTTACGAGCGCGTTCGTTTTACAGCCGGGCAGAAAGGAGTCCGCAGGAAGAGCGGAAGCAGCGCTTACGAGTATAATCGCCGAAGCCGATAAAGAATTTTAAAATACATGGCAAAACAAAAGCGCGCAGAAAGGTTTGCAATGAGCGGCGTCGTTAATACCTCGTTAAATTTTCAAACGCGCTATTTCCAATACGGCGCGTATTTATCTAACAGAGCGAACGAAAACCCTTTCGCTGCATCGAACGTGCACGGCGTTCCTGTCGTTTATTAACTTTACTTTTATCTCGTCGGAAAGCAAACGGTGAAACGTTGTATCCCTTCGTCAAACAACGCATCTGCCCACCGAACAACAATAGCTCCTCTGTTTAACTACACGTGTCTCGGCAACTTCCTTATTTTACGACTGCATTCGAATAACTTCCAGTGCCGTCTGTGACGTTGACACGCAGTGGTGTCTTTCCCACGGTCTGCGCATGTGTAGTTAGTTGCTCGCACACACAACACGGTCCTGATTAAGTAAAGCTTGCAACTCACTGCGTGTTTTGTTCGAAACACCGACCGCCACGCCTTTCTCTTGTTTACTGTTTTTCTTTCCGTGGCGGGGGGGGGGGGGGGGGGGGGGGGGATGTGCGAAGATTCAATTAAACACGCGTGAAAGACAAACAAACGCCTCTCTACTTTTCATGCATTAATTTATGAGTATTCGCGTACGCGTGTAATGTGTCTACGCGTAGACGGCTATAACACCTTATACGGCTGAACATGTACGGTTGCAAAAATGTCGTAAAACACGTCTCCTCCACTTTCAGTTTAAACATTTATTTTTTATACTTTCTCTCGCCGAAGATCCATCGCAGATTGAATGTGCGTCACGGATAAGCCCTTGCATGCGCCAACAAACCCATTAACGTCACTTCGGACCGGTGTAAAAATGAAAACGAACCACCTCGCCGCTCTCTGGAAAGAGATTGGGTTGTAACGCGAGAAGCGAGAACGAAGAGAGCCCGTTCGCGGAAAGACAACCACAGATAAAGATGGGAAAATAATCGTTTCACGCGTTGCGCAGCTTTGAAAGAAGTATAGAGACTCGCCGAAGCCCTCGCGCCGCTGAAATCCGCCTGGGAAGCGACGCAGCCGGCAACCATGGGTGCGCATGATTTCTGCGCAGCAGGCGGCAAACGAACAACGCTACCCCGTTGCAGTCGCATGGATCACTGGCGTTGTCACGTTCCAGTCCAAACAGCAGGAAAAATAAAACTGGAAACACTTTTTTTTTCGCATTTCAAATTCTGGTTCTAATATCCGCTCAGCTCGAGGCCTTGGGAAACGTAATTTTCCGCCGGAGGCCGAGAATTCTTGGCGAAACAAAAAAGAAAATACGATTGGAATGTGAACTATTGTTTCAATGTTGTCTACGAGGTACAGGCAGGGATTTCTATGCTACTAAATATCATTCTTAGGGAACTAGAAAAATAACAAAAGTAATTAAACCGACAAAATAAACATATAGACGCATAAAGTAATAAACTTGGAGGCACGGGCGTTACAGAACGTTTCGCAAAACGTCTAGAAGGCACCTGCCCAAATGTTGTCGCTGCCCTACTTTCATGCATACGAATCTGCGGCGAAAACCAACTATATTTACGCGTGCAGTGCAGAGATTTTGCTAGTCTCCGTGTCACGTGCCAGCAAATGCCAAGGGGAGCATGAAAAGCTCGGTCAGCTTTGCATCTTCAGATGGCACTGCTCGCGCGATGACATTAATAACGATGACGTAGCGCATGGCTCATCTTTCTCACCACTGAGAACATGAGAAATTGAAATTGACAGGAAGGCTACAAGTGTCGGAAACAGTGCAAATACTGATATGCCTGCTTCGTCAGGCGAAAGCCTAAACAAGGTGCGCCTTGAAAATCCTCAATTAATCGCGTCCACGAACCGTAACCGTAACTGCGTCCGCAGTTTTGTATTGCCGAGTGCTACTTGATTCTCGCGAGGACCAAGCTTGTTTCCAAAACTGGTTCCTGTGTTTGATGTCACCCGTCGAGTGTTATTCTCGTTACCGCCTTCAGTCCACTTAAAGAATCTGTGACTTGGCTCTGTCTGTCTCCTTATCCAGAACCTCATTGTGAATGTTCTCTACACCTTGGGGGTCCGCACTAATAGTCATTCGAATCCCCGGGAGTTATTTGATCTTCTCCGGTAAACCTGTCTGGGAACGTCGAAAATCCGAGCCGCATCCTTGGCCAACACTGATGCGGGTCGCAACGCAAAATGCACTTTTTAGGTGTCACCAGTCACTGAATTTCCTCGTGCCTTTGCACTGCTTTGCCCGCGGTGTGGAATATGTCAGTCGGGTCTCAACGATCCTTTAAATACGCGCACACTTCAATAGGTCATGCCTCGTGCGCAAGATTATAATCACACTGGCTTGCGAATCCGCCTTGAGATGAGCTTCTCCCTTTGTCACAGTGCACACGAGCACCCGGTATCTGCATGCATAAAAGTTAGAGGGGAGCGTAATGGGTTAATTCCAACTTATATGCAGAAGGTCATTCTCTACTTTATACATTCATAGATCCCTGGAAATTCTCATACCCATTCTTGCGCAGTGATGCAGCGGTTAAGCGATGCGCCAGTGCCCTGCGACGGTAGGTGCTCCCAGTGGTGGTCCTTGTGGTCATCAGGTTGCGCTTCCCGAGTAACCAATCATTACTTTAACTGTCACCTGACATGGTGGGCAGTTTACTCACTATCCGGTGGGCACATTGTGATGACGCCACAAGCCCACGCCACCGAGGTGGCCTACTTGCCTTCCAGGTTGCTCTCTGCGAATCACCTGCTAAAGCCATGTCCGTGATTCTTCGCTCACGACGCCAACGCCGACACCGGATTTTCTGGGGAACGGAGCCTATAACGCAATCGCGTTAAAAGGGTTCATTAGGGCAGAGTTTAAATCTCCATTAACGCTCAGGGCGCTGTGCGGCAGCAAGAGCCTTGTGCCCCTGGCTTGGATAAGTACGTAAGCTATGCTGTAGGAAACCAGCTGGTGCGGGAGGTGCAGATTTAGGGCTTGTATTCGCAAATTTTAAAATTCATCTCCTCTGTTCCAGATGGCGAGTCGTGTGGCAGGGTTCATGTCCTCCGTACATGAACAAGACCGATTAACGAGCACTTTAGGAGGAAACCGTATATCCGGCAAAAAAGGAAAAAAAAATTGGCGCAAGCCGGTGGCGAACTGACTCACTGAACAAGTGCTGGCAAGCGGCTTGCGTGCACAATAGCTTGCATGCCATAGGCAACCTACTCCGCTGAGTGAAGCCGAATTCTTGAGATGAGTTTTCACCAAACAAGGAACACTTCCGGCAGTCTCAGCGAGCAATGGCCGCCAATGCCTTTCTTATAGTCTAAGCCGCCCTTTGTACGCGAACAATTAAGTGCCTCACAAAATTTGACACGCTTCGGCACCTGGCACCTTAATACAACGCGTGACACCTTCGCAGACGCACGAGGTTTATGAACTAGATCGTCCCCCCCCCTCCCCCGCTCTCTTATTCTTTTCTCATGCGAGGGCGAAGTCGTGCCGCAATTAGCGCACATTATCCACGCGGCCGCCTCCGCCGAGACGCTCTCGCGAAGCCGGCGGCGTTCGCCTCGCGCTCTCTTCGGGACATGGGAAGCGAGGCGCGGCAGAATCGTGCATACCGCGTACACGCCCGCCGATGCATCGTAGACGCCGTTACGATGCAACAGAGAGGCGCGAGCCAACTAATTTGCATGCGTGCGTGAGGCGCCATCTGGCCCGCCGCCATGGGGAGCTGTGCGCAGATTGTGACGCGCCGCAGGTCGAGGGACACACTTCGGACGACAGCACAGATGCGATTCCAGTTTTGTATACACTCTCAAGAAGAGGAAATGGATATGGGCAGGGCATATAATGGTGCTGGCAGATCAGTGATGGTCTCTTAGGGGACTGGAATGGATTGCAAGAGAACAAGAACGCTGCAGGATGTGACAGACACGTCACGGGAACGGATGAGGTTAGGATGTTTAGGAAGAAAGGGTGACCGCAGCTGATGCAGGCGAGTTTTTTTTTTTTTTTTAAGACCAATGGGAGAGGACTTTAAATTGCTGTGGACTTGGCTGGAATAATGATGATGATGACGACGACGATGATGATGATGATGATGAGGAGGAGGAGGATGAGATAGAGGAGGGTACACTAGCATGAACATGGGTAAAATGGAATAAAATGAAGTCGTCAGCGACGAGCGCAGTACACAGTAAAGCCGCCACATCTTTTCACTTCCATGTTCTTATAGAACCATGCAGGCGACCATCGTAACCTAATACGCGGGCGTCCACTGTACAAACTCTCGACGGTGCTGCTGCGCCAGACTACACATGGTACATCCTGCACTTCGTCCACTCATAGCAAGTCGACCCGAGGTGTGGCTGGTCCGGTGGACTCAAAGCGAAGTACACGATGGGCGATGGGCATGCTCGTCTCTCTTGGAGACCCCTCCCCCTTTTGTGTGTGTGTGTGCGTGGGGGGGGGGGGGGGGGGGGGGGGGATCTTCAGCGTACACCAGCGCCTGACACACTGCTCGTCCGCGCTCGCTACACTACCAAAAATGCGCCCGCGGAGAAGAGGTGAGGGCCGTCTCAAGAATGCGGCTGAAGAAAAGGAATGTGTTCCGCGCTGTGGGGCCCGTGTACCACTACAAGCTACAAGTGGCGCAGGTAAGAAAGGAGGTAAAAAGGGATTGCGGGGGAAGGTTAAAGAGCGGCGCCCGGCATGTTTCCGCGGCGTGCTGCCCTCCTGCCCCCCAAGGTCAAGCTCGTGCTGCCAAGGTATTGTTTGGCCAGAGGCACCGTCAAAGGATGGCGGTTTCCGCGCTCCCCGCTGCTCGTTCCTGGGTCATGTGCGACTCGCTGGAAGAGGCCGTTAAAAGGCGCCTTCCTTCTCTTTTCGTTCCCTTCGAGCTTTCTCTTTCGTTGTTTCGACTTTCGCACTTGCGATTTACACGCAGAGCCGTTCTGTTCTTCTCTTGTTCGCTTTTTTTATTTCATACCTCATTTCTTTTTACTTCATTTTTTTTCTTTCAGGAGACCACCGCTTGCAAGGAGTTTTATATGCCATTCTGGACAGGGGCGGAGTTAATGGAGAGGGCTGAGAAAGGAGGTCTCCTCTCCCCTGTCTGAAGTCTGAAATATTTTACAACTACAAAGGCAGCAGGATGCGGTACCCACCACCGCACAAATCTTTAAACAAAGAAGAGGCTGTCACATGGAGACAACTTCAAACGGGGTCATATCCAAATCTAAACACACTAAGTAAAATTCACCCCACACTTTACGCACACAATTGTCCGTGGTGCCTTGAAAAACCTACACTGTATCACATCACATGGGCATGTCAAAAAGTCGACATCGTCCCAGTTATACAAAACCCAAGTGTGGAGCAATGGGAGGGTCTGCTCTCCAGCGACTGCCGCGATGACCAGATCGGTTTGATACGGCGAGCTCAGCTGACGGCACCATCCAGCGGAGCCCTGGAATAGGGGCAACCGACCGTTGCGGATGGACTCATCTGACCATATAAAAAAAAAAAAAAACACTTGTGCTAGAGCCAAATAAAGTTATCCTATCCTATCCTACTGAAGAATCACACTATCCTTCGTCTTTTCCGCGAATAAAGGTCAGTGAATGATTGTGTATATTCAAGCGAATGTGAACGACACGCGTGTGAGCCTTGCCACAGCCACGACTGCGAGTCGAGACCTGCGCTGTGCATGAACAAATGGCTATCGAACTCATTGCGCAATTCACGATTCAGCATCCCCCCCCCACGTATATATAGTCGCAGTTGTCTTGCACAGGCATCAACAGCCTCTCTTGGAACCATAACCGCATAGTTTTCAAGCAAAGTCGCAACGTCATTACAGTGGTCCTTATGCACGTATCGCAAGCAAAACAGCTGAATATTTTAAAATGCTTCAGCGCCATCGTCATTTGCCGCACGGGTGCACGATGCGAAGGCAATATTCACGGTCTGTATCTGGGTAGTAACGCTAAGGAAAGCACCAGTGTTCGGCTTAGTTATGCGGACGACCGCGTACTTGTCAGCGAGACGCCATAACGGAATCCGACGAGCTTCTTTCTCCCCCAATCTCCAGCTTTTCGAAGCAAAGCAAGACGCCGTTCTGGGAATTGCCTCATTACCTCGAACCAGAGAGCGGTTAACCATCAAGAGCCGCCGCGGCTGTGCAAAGCGCGCGCAGACTAGATGGAAGGCTGCGCGTGCAATGCCGTCGCAAAAAGAATGGATGCTCCCCAACGGCTGTTCGTTCGTCCGGCGAGCCGCTGCTCCCGTGCCACGCCTGGGCGGGGCTCAAGTTGTCGTTCGCAGACATCTAGGAGCCTTGGCAAGTGATGCGGTCAAGGAGGAAAACGCCGTTGCGTGAGTAGGACTATTTTGTTCGACACGGAAAATGCGAAATGTAAAGAACGACTTTCGCGCTCTTCCGTCGGTAATTACCGCTTGCATAAGACCTTGAGAGGTCAGCCATCTCAGTTCAAGTCGCAGTAAATACTCCAGCGCAGTGCGATAGGTGACCCGACCGGGATGCAGTTGGCCCGTTCGTGTTCCAGGGAACTGCGTGAGACGTCTACTACGCTAAAATTGCGGAGCACGCGATGGGGAGAGTGATCGGGGATATCGAGTCGAGGAGGCTGGTGCGTGAGCGCGTGTGCATGTATGCGTGGATTAAGGCGGTAAATCTGAGTTATACGCGCCAGCGTAGACAGACATCCGGTTATTCCGCCGTGTGTTATTGTTAAATCTGACAAACCGTGTACACGTGTTTCAACACGGCGTTTCTGAGCGTAACACTGCGGGTCTCGGCGCGTGTCCATATACGGGCAACGAAACCATACGAGCGCCGCGCCATACGGTCTCAGCATAAAAGCAAACTTTCCGGATGTTGCGGTCGATACGGGTTCTTAGTGGCAGGGAAAAAATGGTTGCGAAGAAATGAAAGGCGCAGTTACTGTCTCGCTTCTCGAAGGACACCTCGACCGCGCCGTGAGGGTAGAAAGGAAAGTGGAAGTGAAAGAGCAAAGAGTGAGCGAGGTGCCGTAGTCGAGGCCTCCGAAATGATTTCGACCACCCAGGGATCTTTAACGGGCACTGGCATCGCATAGCACGAGGTCGGATTCGAACCCGGGTACTCCGGCTCAGTAGCTAAATGCTCTAACAACTGAACTTCCGTGGCACAGCAAGAACGGAACTTTGTGATACTGTCTTGGAACATTTTTTTTTTTGCTCTAACTTCAATTGCGTTCTTGCCAGCGACCGTAGCTAATGGTGGTCCACAGATCCAATGAATCTGGTAAAATAATTAGCTTGAAATAAACCTTTACAAGAATTAGCTTTCTGAAACTGTGACACCGGAAGCGAAATTATGCTGAGCGGAAAAATCGAGTTGCTGTTGTAGCTACCTTCTTACGACACGATATTGAAAGGCACTTGGCCAACGGCTGAGCCGGTCCGTCCCGGCCAACAAGTTCGTCGTTTCCGACAATGCGTAAGCCCCGACCGCCTACCTTTTACCAGCTTTCTTTTACCTGCTCACGCACCCACCGACCCCTCTGGTTACGGGCGCTCACGTCTTTCTCTCAGTCGCTTTCCAAAGACGACTCTCCTTCTTCACCACCCGCTTTTTCTTTCAAGGGGAGAATCTTTTTTTTTTTCTTTTTAACGGAATAGAATCAGGCGGCATAAAGAACAGAGGCGGCGGCGGCGGCGGTGCGCCCGTTTAGCCTGCAGTCCCAAATTACAGAGCGCTCGCTCTTTGATTCCTCCTCCGTACAGACTCCCCGGCGGGCGGAAGGCCTCCGGCCATAGCGTGCGCCACGTCCATGCATGCATAGGACGCAGGCCTGCGTGAGTGCGTGTTGTTCTTTGTGCCGCTTGCGGGACCCACAGTCACAGACACATGCATGCCTGTGCGTTTTGGAGTGAGTTTCCACCGACGACCCAAGTGGTCCTCCTCTCTCTCTACCTCTCTTTCTCACTTTTTCGTCCGGAGAGAGAGCCTCTTGTATCTCACGGCCGACGTCCCTATCGTCCACTGCGGCAGGCGTGCCATCTCCACACGGTTTGACCTCGAGGGCCCTATGCCCGCAGTACACCAGGGGAAGGGGGACGAGCGGACTCTACGCGCGGTAGACAACGCCCTCAAGCGGCAGTCTCCGGGGTTAGTTGGGGGCCAAAACGATTCCCCCGACCGAGTGGCATTATAGAGGAAGACAAAACGTTCGCCTCGTTTTGTGTACTCCGGAGGTAATAACAGATCTCTTATGGGGGCATTGCGCGGGTCGTGGGAGTCCGTCCGTCTTGGCTGTACGCTGCTAGCCAGGACAGAACATAAGGGGAAACACGCGCGAATAGACATTTCTCGTGTACGTGATCTGGGATTTATTTGGTTCTTTTTTCTTTGCCTCCTTTACTTCTTTCGTCATTTTCGTGTTCCACACAGCTGAACCGTTGACTGCACGCGGAAGCTTGCTCAGTGAACGGTTCGAACTTGGAGGGATACTCCGAGTTACATGCACTACAGACACTCTTAAGCGATGAAGCCTTCGTGCATTCATGGTTTTTTTTTTTCATGCCAAAGGCGTTGAAGCGCAAGGCCATATGCAGTTTTCGGCTCGGCGCCCCGGAACACGACAGTCACGATTTCGTGAGTAAGGTACGCGTAGTGTTCATTGTCTAATTAGCTGTGCGTGATCTCTCCACTAAGCTCCATCAGTGAACTACGTCGCTATAGCTCTGTCAGAGTATGTGCGAAGGCGACACAACAGGCCGAACACCACGCATGCATTCGCATTCCAGCAGCGACCAGCAAACGGTGCATCTTTGTTTTATTTTACTATGAACTCGTATTCTCCAAACAGCAAGGCAGGCAAACGCGACCTCAAGATCCCTTCGGTGTTCGCTTTAACAGGTACTCGATACTCATTTTATGAAATTGGTAGATGTTTACTCCTTAGAAATGAGCAGCTTAAGTAAGTTTCGAAAGCGGTGCGTATGAAGGCGGAATTTTTAAAAAATTAGCCAACGTCTAATTGTGGGAAATCAGATGTAAATGCTTCATCTTCTGTCGCATGTGTCAGGTGTCGCAGTCAAAGAGGAGCTGCTTCGTGCAGGATTCTTTCCGAGTGAATGTTTGCAAAAACCATGAAAAACTATATTTCAACAGCCGCGGAAAAAGTAGTGATCACTGTACACTCTTCATTAATTAAAATCGTTAATTAATGAGTAACTGACGGCAGTGAAGGGCGTGTAGTTATATTATTTCGCGCGATTCACGGAATAAAAAAAACAGCCACCACAAATTCAAAGTTCTCCAGAGAAAGAACACTTTACATTTCCTCTTAAATGGTAGATGTGGGCAAAAAAAAAACGCCTCCAAAGCAGTGGAATACAGCATCTTTCCGACTTGCGAGGTGCACAGCAGTCAACCGCTGGTTAATTCTAGCGTTAATTATAAGCATTAGCAAAAAGAAAAAAACGGCCTCATCTGTCGCTCGGATTTCCCAGGAGTCAAATGTGCTCATAGCATTAACTGAAAGTTACTGCACGTAGATGACATTGTCCTGACCGCGTACGCATTAGTACGGCCCCGTAGCCGCCCCATCTGAAGATCTGTGTTCAGTTCCCAACAAAGCAACCTTGAATGCGTGTGACTTCCCTTCGTAAACAAGCGCCGCTTGTAATACAAACCCCATACGTTTCACTCTTCACCGTCCCATCTCCTCCTAGGGGAAACTTGAATTGTAAAACGAATAGGAATACAAGCATCGCTTGTAAGAAGAACCCCATGCGTTTCACTCATTGCAGGCCGATCTGCTTCTTGTGGAAACTGAAATTGTAAAACGAATAGGAGAAGCGTCTCTGCACTGGAGCCGGGTACAAGCGAACAGGAGGGAGAGGCATCGCGGAAGTAGCACGACGAGGCGTCTTCGAAATCGGTCCTGCACGGGGAAATCGGCGCCGCTGAAAAAAAAAAAAAGAAAGAAAGAAAGAAAGGCACGGAGGTCGCGGCATTCAATCGGCCGAAACAAAGAGCGCCCCAAGATGGATGGGCCAATGAATTGTCGATACCCGTTCGCACGGAGACGCCGGTGGCAATAGGAAGAGGGAAAGGGGGGGGGAGGAGGTGGTAGTTCCACGCGCAGTCCTTCTCGAAGCAAGCTGTTGGTGCACGGAGCGAGATGCCGAATGCGTGCGCGCTTGGTGCCCAAGCCAACAGCGGTGGCCCACTATCCAATGCCTGCACGCATGTTCGTGCGTTAGTGCGTGCGTGCTCCGCTGTCAA
The DNA here is from genome assembly GCF_055824585.1 of Amblyomma mixtum. NCBI lineage: Eukaryota > Metazoa > Arthropoda > Arachnida > Ixodida > Ixodidae > Amblyomma > Amblyomma mixtum. The sequence continues at coordinate 1,318,041 of NC_143016.1, read as the reverse complement.
ATAGGCAGCATTCTGCCCACCGAACCGTGTCGCCAGCACACGTGAGCGTGACACTACTGCCAGCCGTATGTAGAATGGGGCTGGAAGTCCCGATGTTTACGTGAACAGGCCGTCGACAGAAGCCGATGCTGGCTTCTCTTCTGGAAGTTCAGTGCAGCTCCTCTATACCGCCCCCGTTTTCTATTGCTTCGGCAGCAGCTTTTTTTGCGGTTTGTTTTCCATCGCGTCACCTCTATCGACGCTGCGATCAAGCTATCACTGGTGAGTGCGAAAGGTGCTCGGCCGCCTCGTGATGCGCGCACGTCCTCTGATTGAGGCCGACCACGTTGCTTGGAAGCGAGGCGAAATCAAAACAGAAAGGAATGGCGCACGCAGAGCAATCCATCTTTCCGTTCGCGCCGGCTGAATTCTGTTTCCTTTTTGTGTTTTCTTTTATGCTTACGTGTGAGGTCGTTCATTCATTGTCTGTGATCGATCAGAGCTTCAATGATTGTTGCGGACGGTGTTGAGAGGAATACGGGAAAGAAAGAGACGTTTTCGTGGCAGCGCTATGCAGAAACGAGCAAGGCCCGTAATTACGTTTTCTCATCTCAAACTAGTTGTTGGCCAATAGGCGTTTGTTGTGAACAAGCTCGCGTGCGTTTTTCTTTGTGCTCGCGCACGCTCGTTCGTTTGCAGCATACACGAAACCACTCTGTTAGTTGGGTGACGTTGTGGACGTGATGGTTTATCACCGTCATGACAGGGTCTCGCACCACATCCTTCATTGTTTGACCTGTACAACTAGCAGGTAACTAATTAACGCGTGGTTGCAGGCTAAAGAGGCAGACTGCTTGCTGCTGGCGCTGATATTCGGGACGAGATAACGTGTTGATGCAAGCGAAGCCTTTAACTATACTGCCCGCATTGAGTGATGTTCACCTATTCTTATTCACAAATGCCGTTTTACGTGTTGGACGCTGTCAACGCATGCTGACAATAATGCCCCTACAATAATGCCTGTTTCCGGGCGCTGTAGGTGTCTGAATAAATAAATAAATAAATACTCTAGTGCTCGAAATGATTCTGGAAGCGTCCACTATGGCATCTCTCGTAGCGCATGCGCAACTTTGGGATCATAATTTACCGGACAATTCCATCCAACATATTCTTTTAGTAAAACTGAGAACAACTCAATCCAACATCTGCTTTTAGTAGAACTGAGAACAACACAATCCAACATCTGCTTTTAGTAGAACTGAGAACAACTCCACCCAACATCTGCTTCTAGTATAACTGAGAACAACGCCATCCAGCATCTCCTCTCAGTAAAACGAGATTCGATGACTCTTTCCGATTATGGTGATGCGTTCGCAGGAAAAGACGATTTTATAGCCGAAAACAACGTACTTAGAAATAAAACATTTTTTTACTCCACTAAATGCAAACTTGTGACGACATGATCGAAAACGCTTTGTGGGCACTGCCTGAAAGTGAATGGTGGTGCATTCTAGCCTCAATGGTCCGGGCGTTAAAAACTGCCTCGATGTCACCACACTTCGCTTCCTAAACCAGCTGATGGCGGCGATGCTTGTATTTAATTATTTTTACCTTTTCTAGCTTAAAAAACCATTGTTATGAGGGAAACTGGCTTTTTTGTAATTAAAATGCTGAAATCGATCGATACAGGGCAACTTCAATTTATCCGTAATGTCACTCCACGTACCAGCACCTTTTTCCTTCGCATACGCATCTTTCGTTCCCTCATAAAACATTTGCACTCTTGCATTTTCGTATGCTTCCTCGTCGTGACACCACCAATTGTACGTCCAAGGATGTCCACTCACCCCCAGAAACATCACTCGCCACCAGAAACATCACTCACCACCAGAAACATCACTCACCACCAGAAACATCATTCGCCACCAGAAACGTCACTACTACCAGAAACATCATTCACCACCAGAAACATCGCCACCACCAGAAACATCACTCACCACCAGAAACATCACCACCAGAAGAAACATCACTCACCACCAGAAACATCTATTATAACCATTGCCATCCAAGAGTCATCAAGGGTTAGCATGATTGCTTGATGACATGGAAGGCACGAACCTCACGCGAGAGATTAATGAGAGGAGCCGTATCGGTAGCGAGGAACTCAAAAGAAATGTAACGTACGTTGAACTAAGTGGCAAAAATTCTGCCTTGTGTTCTGTGATGTTTGATGTTATCTAGAAACCTAGCTAAGACAAAAAAAAGTAGTCTAGTTGAGAGTTGCCCTTTAAAAAAAAACATAAAGCGACTACATTCGTATACCCTGGTGACACTCCTTCCGGCACCATTCCTCTTCTTCACGCATTGACCAAAATAGTACCCCGCCTTCCGGACATGCGACGTGCTTGCTTAACAGGTCCCGCACAGGAAACCCAGCTGTTGCACGAAAGAAGTTCGCGGGTTCGGTACCGGTCGCAGTGATCGGATTTGGATGGAAGTGAAATGCAGAATCGTCCACTGAAAGCGAGGAAGATATAGAATTTCTTTTATTTCTCAAAATCCCTGTCTTCCTCTTAACTATAACAGTCGGATATTTCACTTGACGCTGAAGTATGACGTCTACCGCACACCCTTCACTGCTCGTTGTCCCTACTCTTAGGGCAGCTGCCATCCAACCGCATCCACAACTAGCTGCCAGGAAGCAGAGGAAATCAGGAAGCGTATTCCAATATTCCAATATTGGAAGCGTATTCGCAAATGTCAGTCCTACAGAGGATCATTCTGAAACCATCCATTTGCAATGTGAGATGATGACGTCATAGCACAATGAGCTGCATGCTGTTTTCAATACGTAATGCAAACATAGTACACGCACACGAGCTTAGAGACGTGTCACGCAACGCTTCGATCACGAATGAAAGCGACATAAATGAGAGCCGCTATTCCATGAGTTAAAAGATAAAGATATCGCTTTTTCTCGGGTTGCGTTTTCGTTTCGTTCGAGTCGCACGCACGTATAGCTCTGCGATGATTCCTGTATCCGTAAGGCCGAGAAAAAAAATTCACTGCGAAGCGCTACAGAGAAAAAAAACAAAAAAAAACGGCCAGCTACGTATTCGGCGCTTCTATAAGACGTCATCCACGCCTGCAAAGCGGTCAATTAATGGTTGTTGTTTCTCCATCTTCATGCAAGAACGCAGCAAGCGGTGCAATTACAGACAAACAAGAAAAAGAAGGCAGTTCACAGGCGCCAAAGTGAAATTAGCCACGTGTATCGATCAGCGAGGGCCGAGGTTCCGCATAGTTTTTCCCCGCTTTCCTCCGTTTTTCTTTCATTATTCCCTAAGACTCTGGAGGTCCTAGTTGTACGCCTGGGGCGATCCATTTTTCGCATGTTGACAAACATGGAATGGATCTTGAGCAGCTGCCGGCGTGGGTCGGTGTTTTAACGACTCTCGTGCAAGAGGCGTTCCTTAGACGCGAAAACATAGAGGACAGAATTATACAGGAAGAAGAAGAAGGAATGCGCGCGAAGTGCGGAGTTACCCTAAACGCGAAGCAAGAAAGGCAAAAAAAAAAACAAAAAAACAAGCTGGCATCGAGAGAAAGAAACGCGCCTTCGGCGCATTAGTTGGTACGTTAAATCGGCCTTGAACGCATGGTGGCGCGCTTGTTCTTCGTATATACCGCGTGTACCAAATCTCTCCTTGCTGCGCGCACTCCACCGGGATTTTTATGATCAACATTTATTCGCGTCCATCTTCGTTTCCGTTGTCTCCCTCTCTCGGGTATGGCGCGTGTTCCGTAGATGAAATGCAATCAAAAACGAGACTTAATGCATCTCTATCGTTCGGCCTCTTTCGAAATACAAGATTTCTCGCTTTGTGCGCACGTACTTAAAGGCACGGAGGAAACGCTTCGCAGAAGTGCACCATTTTCTTGTCATATATGCAGCGGTACAGAACTGACGGTACACGTTGGTGGGAATAAGAAAGGAAAAAAAAGGAAGGAAATGCAGGCTTATTCTGCAGACATTTCCAGGAAAGGGCATGGTTAGCATCATTCGCGAGAACCGTTCTTTGGCGGGATTCTCAGAAAGAAAATATTGCGTTCGTACTGTGGACTCCTATACATTTTTAGAACAAAGCTATATAGACCAGAACCAAGCAATCAACTCACCTCCCCCCCCCCCCCCCCCCCCACCTCCCCTTCTCCAACCGCTTATTCCATCTGTCGTTTGTTTGTTTTCTCATTCTAGCCTATGAAGCAAAAATTGTCTTTGGCCTTTGACATAAACGAATTATTGCATCGTAAGACTACTATTATTTCTGCATCATCAGTGCAGCATCACCTACCAATCCGGAATCAGTTTCTAATTTGAAAGAAGGAGAAAGAAGGTTTTAATGAGAGGAAGAGTGAAAGAAGAGGACAACTGTCTGGACGCTAAGAAAGGTGAAATGAATGAAAGAAAGAGGTGGAGAGTGTAGACGGGGGTTGGTGATGTCATACTACAATAAGCTGTATTATACGAACATTTATCGAGCCTCATGTGGGTTTTAATTTCCGGCGCATAATTGCGCGAAATATTCTGAACCGCGCCGGGGGAAACTGATCGTTTGGTTTGGGTACCATGCCGAAAACTTTTGCATGTAATAGCTGCTAAGCGGCGGGGTTCGCAATAATGTACAATCGATGTGAACTGTAACGCGCACAACCCATTAAAGTTGCAGTTGACGACGATTAACGGCTTCTGTGTTTAATAATCGCTTCTAAAGCGCAAATGGCTGCTCTTCCTAAGCGATAACGAACTGCTTTTGTATTTGTTTTTCTCGAGGTATTATTTTTGTGCTTCAGATCTCGTGTTTGCTTTATCCCGTTTGAGTTTTATTTAACGCTGGAAGTTCCTACCGCACTCAGCAAGTGCGTCAAAATTTATAAGGCAGAGCTGACGTGCCAAGCAGATATTAGTATGCTATGACACCGATTATTTGCTTAGTCGCTTTCTTTCAGCTGTTGCTGCTGCATGGTTTCCTAACAGGCTCACATTTCGTGCCCATTCTAAAGCATGACTGCGCGTACAGAGGAACACCTTCTGCGATGAAAACACGAGGCTGAATTCAGCTGAAACATCTCGCTACTAAAGCTTTAACGTTTTAGTCACCCGCACAAGCTTATATATATATGTATATATATATATATATATATATATATATATATATATATATATAGATATCTGTGCGTGCGTGTGTGTGTGTGTGTGTGTGTGTGTGTGTGTGTGCGCGCGCGTGCGTGCGTGCGTGTGTACTGCAATCGATAAACGTTATTGATCACCTCAAGCTATTCTTCTCGTTCTTTGTTTGCTTACTCGTTGCCTTGTGAACAAAAGCACCGACAGGAATAGGTCTGCTAATATACAAGGAGGCCGTCTCTTTCCCTTGTTAACCCGAACAAATGACGCACTTGGAGTGAAGATCAATACATGCCCTAAACATCGCATCTCAGCGTCAATAGCTGCATGAAGTCCGGGCAGAAAAGCGTGGGCGTATCCCCGTCTGTCAAGTGCACATGTCCCTGGCCGATTCGATACATTTACGGCTGGCCAACAACCTTACCACGAGGCCCGCGTCCCAGCAGCGAATATTACTTGTGGCACCAAGCCGCGTAGACAAAGAAAGCAACGACACAGCGTGCGTGCCGACTTGAGTTTCGGCAGAGCGCACAAAGCAGGCACGAGTGAAGGAAGTGGTACCCAGAATACTGTATATATGCGCTATGCACACGCTGCGGGACTGCTCAGCGAGCCTGCCTACTTTGCGGAGGACGGATGAGATGCGGCCTTTCAGGCAGGCAGCTAGCTCACTGTCAACGATTCCTTCGCTGCTTTGTTTTCCACTGCGGGTGCAAGGGGTATATATACGCCCCTCTTCTAATTGTTACCGTCACGAAAGCCCACAACGTCTGGGCAGAGTACTTATGCGCGCAGTATATTCTTGGATGTTTCTTGGACCTCGGCTGGCGTGCCGGAGTAACCGACGCGTTTGTTTGTTGTGCATTCCATTGCTTTTGAAGAGTGAGTGAGTGAGTGAGTGAGTGAGTGAGTGAGTGAGTGAGTGAGTGAGTGAGTGAGTGAGTGAGTGAGTGAGTGAGTGAGTGAGTGAGTGAGTGAGTGAGTGAGTGAGTGAGTGAGTGAGTGAGTGAGTGAGTGAGTGAGTGAGTGAGTGAGTGAGTGAGTGAGTGAGTGAGTGAGTGAGTGAGTGAGTGAGTGAGTGCATTAAGAAAGTTGGCGATAGTACTATAAGGCGGAGCACAAAGTGAGCAGAGCGCACGCCTTTTGTGTCGTTAGCGCATCAAGGAGCAAGACGACAATTATCGACATCGTGATAGACCGAGGAAACAAGCTGGAAAGAAGGAAAGAACAGCCCAACATGCACAGAAGGATCCGGATGTTGTGAGCCACTTAAAAGAAGGGGCCGGTGGAAACGAAACAGATCGTACTTGGCGGACAGATCCTGCTCGGCCAAGAAGCTGGAGCTCCAAATGTTGACCGGCAAAGACTTGCCAGCAATCTTCGGTCCGGTATGAGCGGGGCTAATCTTTTACAAATTGAAAATCAAGACTCTGAGCTCCAGTCGGCCGGCTTGTATTTTTCAGCTGGCTCTCGCAAGGCACCAGTCCTTTCTCGGCAACCCGTCTGAAGAGAAAAAATAAGAACTCAAGAGAAGTGCGGCGTTCATTTCTGTAAATTTTTAAATTCTTGCAGAATTTAAAAAGAAAACGAAACTGAAGCGAGGACGCGAGAAATCCTTCGAGGTCGCTGCAAGCGAAAAGTGGAGATGAAAAGAAAACGGGAAGGAAAGCGGCCTCGGTGAAAGAAGAATTAATTTAGCCACGTCTACCGGAAACACGCGATCGATGTTATGGAGCGACGGTTGCGTGCAAGCGACAGGCCTCTGCTTCCTCCTCCTCTGTCTCATTTTCCTCTCATTTCTCTCTCTCCCTCTTTTCGCCTATTTTGCTCCGCGAGTGTGCGCGCCTCACGGCGAGCACTAGCAGGAGTAGGCGGCGTCTATTTTCTCTAGCAAAGCGCGCCCCTTCGCCTCGCGTGGCTGCTTCGACGCGCCCGGTTAGACTCTAGGCGACGAGAGAAAGTATTGACGAACGCCAGGCGTGATGCGCCTGAGCTGTAATGAGTGGCAACCTCCTCTCCCTTCGCTTCTTTCCCTCCTTCGACGTTAACCTCCTTGCACTGTCTCGGTTAAGCCTGCGCGTCTTGCCTGTCAACTCCGAACGACCACTGCCGCGACGAGACGTACGTAGACAATGGCTCTTCGCCTCTGGCAACGTTGAGAAGAGAGAGGGATCGTGCGTCACCCTATACACTATTAACGGAGCACATAAATACGTAGGCGAATGGAAGAAGAAGGAGCAACAAATGGATGCCGGAAAGAGAAGTAAACGGAAGGTGACAGACCGTTTTGCGTGCGAAATTGAATCGGCGAGGGACTACGGGGCCGGAGTTTGGTCTGGGGAACTGGAGGAGCTGCTTGCGTTTACATATGTCCGCTCTTGTCGGCACTGATTAAATAGAGAAGGTAGCTGAACCCCCCTCCCCCACCCGTCTCCCACCTTCCGCAAGGCCATTTATTGGTGCAGTGAATAAGTATCTCGAAGTGCACAGGCGGGACTGTTGGAGCAATTTAATCGGACGGACGAAACGGCAGGCTTCGACCCATGGGACAACGGATACGTGCAGGAGTTAGATCGATACAATGGCCTGTACTCATTTACACAAGGTGCAAGAATCTAGAAATGTAGAAAAGGGTAGCGATTTCGCAACAAAAGCTATTTCAAGGATTTTCGGCGGGGTGCGCACAGTAACCGGAAACACTCGTTCCACCCGGTGGTCGATCGGGATGCAATTCATGCTGAATATGAAGTGGCCTGCACCGCCATGCATTTTGTCAAGGTTGGGTTGATTGCCAGCATGAGCATGCAATAACCACATGGTCCAGATGAGCTTGAACCATGTCGACCGTGTAGTGGACACTCTGGACGAGAGGAGGCGAAGGGCGGAGGGAGAGAGAAGGACACAAATCCCTCTCTTGTTTTCCATGCAGGGGAAGAGAAAAAATAAGACATTTGTGGCATGTAGCCCGAGTGGTCATTAATTTCATTCACTGAGCTCTTTTCGTTGCAATGAGCAAAACCTGCAGCCCCAAACCGCAAAAAATGGGTTCTCAGCCGTCGAACTAACCGCAAAAAACTTGAATCGGACTGCGTTGAAGCCGCCCACCCTCAACCGTGAGCCTGCCCTTGAGCCTGCACCGGACAGCACTTGAGCTGTGTCAGCCGACACCCTCGCCCGCCTTCCTCAAGAAGGTGGCTGAAAGCTGGCAGTTATACTCGCAGGCGCAGTAATCTATGATGAAACGTGCCACCTCTCTTTGTGCAGAACTGTAGCCACCTCGCCTATCAAGACCATGTGCTACTACGTACGCTTTAGGCCGCGATCTTGGTAGCAACAGTTGGCGCAGTGGGGCGCTATATTTCGACTACGAAAGCTGTTTGAGGAGCTTTGCCCGCGGTAGATGGCGTCGATGTTGTATGTCTTGAGCAGAAACTCTCCAGCCACTGCCTAAAAAGAGTGCCGCATTTCCCAGGTGGCCCTGAACCATATGAGATGTACTATTCCTATTTGAATAAAGAACGAACATGCAGGTACGGACCACTATCGATGACGCGCCACCTATGGTCATGATCCAGGTGGGTCTGAATGCAGGCGCACTCGTGGCAGGAGGTGCGACATCTTTCAGAGCGTGCTGTGTAGTCGTCGCCGGGGCATGCCCATCGTCGCCGAAACCTCAATGGCGTCACCGCTGAACAACGGGTGTGATCGGGTCTGTGGTCTGTCCAGTGAGAACTCATCAGATGTGGCCATGCAATCCATCTCAGAAACGTGACCTTTAGCTTTCGTACTGCGCGAGCTCTTCAAGCGCACCTCAACGAGATCACAGAAGCTAGTGTGCCTGGATGTCAGTATGGCGTTCGTGGCGTTCCTGTTCGCCACGAGTTACTGCGCGGCGGACTTTATGAGGTAACAGAGTGTGGCATATTATCTGGGGACGTGTTTGCATAGTGCATGCAGCACGTGTGCCTGGGTCACTGAACTTTATCAGCGACATCTTCGTTTAGGCTCCTTTCCCGTCAAGCACTGTTCAACGCTGAGGTCGGGATTCCCAAAGACAACGCATATCAAACCCAACTCCATGCAATGAGACAAATCGCTTTGTAGATAAAACGTACTACTGTGCTATATATGCGCACGAAAATGCGTCGCGAAGTGACGTTTGTGATCGCATTTCTCCTTCGAATAAGCGGGGTGGTATTTAGTTAGCTGAGCAATGTTTCTGCAGAATTGGCCACATTTCTGGGGCCATATCGTGGATCGCTAATTTTTCTTTTCTTGTCCGTTCACTCTTTCGCACTGTTTTTCACGGCATGTGACGTCAAAGTTAGCGCTGTTTTCAAATGCAGACCAATGTCAATGCACGAATGAGTCAAGCAATCAGTCAGTCAGTACATCAACCAGACTTTATCTCTGAATGTGGCAGACATGCAGCATTCTACATAGGTGGGGCACCAGAACTGGGGTGTCAGTTGTAAAATGTTCAATTGCTAAAAAGAGGGTTACGAAAATCGCACCTTAGTAAGATATATTAATAGCTGAGGGAACAGAACGTGGGAAAACCGCGAGTAGCGAGCTCTCATCACGCGCCACATGTACCGGCGCCACGCAACCGCAAGACACCACAGAAGTACCCGCCCCTCCGACGCCGGACACAAAGTCCAACCTGGACCACGAAACTCCGCGGCTTCGGAGGGAAGCGTGCAGCCTGTGTTGGCGGCGCTTGGCAGAACGACGCTGCGATGCTATCTACTTCGGGTCGCTGTTTGTTCGGCGTCGCTGCAGCCGAGGAGCCTCGGCGCAGCGTCGCAGATAAGAGTGGAGGGCCCCGAGAAGCGAGCACGCAGGGCCGCAGGAAAGGTCGCTCTTCCCGCGGCGTCGTCTCCGAGGCGACCGATCCGTCAACGGACGTCTACACCCGCTTCTCTGGTGGTGGACCGGCACACCGGTCTAGCTGGAGTGCGCGTTCCGATCATGCAGCCAGTCATCTGTCTCGCAGTTCGCTAGCACTGAAGTGAAAGCTACAACATGGCAGGGAATCAGGAGCCAAATTCTCTAAACTGTTCGCCGTTGTAGAACCCTCTGTGACTGGCCGATACCCTCGTTTTTATACGCTGGAGGTATACCAGGATCGCGGAGGTAACTGGCGAGAGTGAGACATGAACTCCCGTTACGTGCGAGATGCTTAGAGGAATCGGCCCCTGCTGCTGGCGCCGAATAATCGGAGGTCATTGGTAGGAACTTCAGACCTTCAGTATACGAAACTCGGCTGAAGACGATGACGATGATGACGTACATTTCACTTCTGGGCCACAACAATGGAAGATAAGCGTGACGGGCACTAACTACAAGGTGCATTAATGATGAGAGACAGCTGCACACCGCAAGCGGAGATATTCGAGCAACATCAAACGCGTCTACCGAAGGAGCTTCTAGACAACACACCGCACGGCGTGCGCAGCGCCCCCGTTATATTCGCTATAGGAAGCGGCTTTCACAGGCAACCGCTTATACAAGGCCCGAAGCAAAGGAGGAATATGCCTAATCTAATGCGAATCTCGCGGGCTAATCTAGCGCGAACGACGAGCGTGATCGAAATTCACTGTCTTCTACATCCGCGGTGCTCCTCCGTAACACCGCAGGGATGCCTCCGGTGCACACCGTAGGCCTAACATCCTAACTTTTCTTCTCCGCAGGACAGCCGGCACGGGTGGTGAAGCAAGGAGTAAAAGAGAAGAAAGGCTGGATAGCCCTGGGAGGTGGATCGGAAGGAAGGAAGAAGCCGAATTGGTTGCAATTATAAATGACCCGCGCTGTGGGTCAGTACCGGCAAAAAAGCCCGCTCAAAAGGGTGCGCCCGCGCCAATAGGGGGCGTCACTGATCCTGCTGCCACCGTTCAAATTCATCCCTTGTGCCCCCCTGTGGAAGAGACGGCCGCTCCTTCTCGGTTTCTCCAACTTTCTCCCGTCCGTGTAGTTCCCTCAGCGGCGGCCAGATTGCTTGCGCCGCCAAAGAGGAGGCGCCCCGTGGCCCACACGAGCGTAGAGACAGGGGTGCTGCACACCGCGTCGTCCGTTAATGACCAAAGTCAGGGCGCGAGAGAAGTCGTTTGTCTCGGCCAGCCTATGGGCGTCACGGGAACGCCTCGGGCTCTGTCGGGCCGAGATGGGTGCCAGGGTGGACCCGATTACCGGATCGTTCCCCCGTTGAGCGAGCGCGCGAAGCGCCACCTACATGCCGAGGAGCCGGGGGATATTGGCCATTTACTACTGTGTACCGTAAAGGAGCCGTAGGTAAAACAGCAGATACTGGCTGTTTCATGGTCACCCGTTTGTACGGGCGCACACTACTCAGCCTCACGAAGTGGTTCACCAAAGATTTTACATTCAACCTAGTTGTTCGGGCCGAGAATTAGCTCTGTCACCTATGAGATATTTAACGTTAGATCAGTGAAGAAAAAAGAGACGTTTTATTCTTTTTTGTTTGCGGTCTACTGTTAACTAATGGCAGCAACTTCAGCTAATGCTCCTCAGTCACCCTTACTGACGATACCACGAGCCAGTCGCTATACTTGCTTTAGGTGTAATCTCGGTGATCATTGTAACTGGCCTGTCAAGTATGCTTAGACCAGTCACAAACCCTCCTGTGTACCAAGAGATAATAGCTTCGTGTACCCAGTCTGCAGCTTTCTTCTCTTGCAACCAACTGAATTAGCTTCGTTAAAACATTAAGTTGGGCTAGTTGGTAACGGCTTGAAGGAATCATATTCTTAGCGGTAAGAAACAGACACAACACCAAGATACACACACACAGGACACCCGCTAGACTTCAACTATCTTTACTGGACACTTGTACGACATAAATATGTATCACTGAGCACACGCAGGTGCCTCGTCATCCGCATCAGGTCTAACTACGCCCTCCCCTCTCCTGCAAGGCATATGGTTGCGCAGATAAACAATCTCTTTTTCTGCCAACGCCAGGGAGGGAGTGCTTACACACATGTCGCCCGCCTCTTGAATACGAAAGGCTTCGATAATTTCCCTTTCTTTTTGGTCGGTTTTGACGTGAAACCGTGACCTTATAACTGCAGCTAGTTTTGGAGCAGCCTCTTTGTTCTATGTTCTACTATAACCGTGTGCCACACTGCAGAGTGACCAATCAAATCTACTTGTGGTTAATCAGATCTTTCATTATCACTCTTAGTCCCCTTTTTTTTATGGTGCGTTTATCCCTGTGCGGCGACCTTGGAAAAGTGAACAGGTCCTGAAATGAGCTCCGCATTCATTCTTACTGTTTCAATATTAAGCCCTTCTATAACGCCTGACCGCCTCGTGGTCCATCTGACCTTGGCCTCGTAAAGTTATTTTAGGCACTTAGTTTGTCCCTGCCCTCGTTTAACTAGCCGGTGAACAAGGGTCCCACACGATTTTGTCTGTAGTGACGACCATAAAAACACTTCGGGTCAATTACTGCAGTCATTGTGCATATCTTCAGTCCTCCATATATCCTGCCCCATCATCATCCAAAAGTCGGTTTCTACCGGATTCGGCACGTGTGTTTTTCTATTTTTCGCAATATTTTCGCTCTTCTTTTAGATGCCGAGAAGCCTGCTATATGTATTCCTCCTGTCTTTCATTCGACTTCCAAGCGCGCACCCGATCACTGGATGAAAACTCCGCTACAAATTAAATTTCATGTTCTCTTTGGAACCAACAGGACCTAAGAACGTACGAAACCCTCACTGTCCGTTGCCGAGCCGTTTCAAGCTTCCCAGCAATCAGCGGTATGACTTCGAAGCTTTATATTCATGCGAGTCCGCACTTCATAATCACATAAAGCGCGGTGAAATATAAATGTGTCCCCGATACTCTTAACTGCGCGGCGTCGAGCACAGCGTGACAATTCGAATGAAACGAGTTTCTCGGCCTTTCAAAGTATATGCTGAGGTCGTGACCTGAGCAAGTAGGGCACCTTTTTGAATATTATATGTAGTACAGTCGTGGACTACGTGCGCTGGTCAGAACACTGACTGTGTTCTGTGTAGAGGCTCAATCCCGTAACGTCCTTTGATGGACCTCATAATCTGTCTGTACGAAATGACAAGCGAAAATTGCTCTGTAGGAAAAGGGAAACAATATAAAAGAGAAAAGCAATTGACTAGCGAAGACAAGAAAGGACAAAAAGTACTCGAATGTACATAGAACACAGACGCTTTGCGACAAAGTTGCGGCCATAGCCGGACTTTCGCAACAGTATCTCGCCGCCTTCTGTCGTCACCCCCCCCCCCCCCCCCCCCCGCCCCTCTTTCCAGCGACAAAAGGCGTCTCAGTTCTGAGGCCGCCCACCCACTAGAAGCCAGCACGCGATCAGGAGTCGACCGGCGTTCCCCTTTGTCCAACGTTGCGCCGTGTCTTCCCCACCGAGCCGAGGGAAGGACGGGGCGAGGGCGAAAGCAAAGACAAGCAGGCAGCTTCGGGAAAGGGAAACGTCCGTCTCGCAGCGGCAGATTCTGACCGATTACTCCCCGCCAGTTCTGCCTCCTAGCCGGCGTGGCTCGCGCGCGTGGCGTAGACCTTATTTTGCTTCGCCCAGGTCGGCGCTGCTGCAGAGCCCGCTACTAGTTGTAGGCCCCAGCAGCTCTTCTTCGTTTTCTCTTTCCTTCCCTCCAAAGGCAGTCGTCGCGCCGGGAGGTCCCTTTCTCTCTATTTCTTAGCCCCCTTCCCTTCCCCTCCCATCTGCTCTTCTTTTTTTTTTATTTTTCGACTTTCTACGCCCTGCCTTCTCCTCCTCAGCTGTCCAGCGGTGCTTCCGGAAATTCTATCGATCACGGAAACGAATCTCGAACTTTTTCTCCCGACGCAATGGCAACGACGATGACTGTTGGACACGAGACCTCGCTGTAACAGCACTGTCGCGCGCGCGGTGCGCCAGCGGGAAGGAGAGAAGAAAGTCTGAAAAGAAGAGTGCCGTTCTAGCAACCCCTCCACTCCCATCCCCCGCGTTGCTTCCCTTTCCTCCTCGCTTCCCCAGCTAACTTCTCCCCCGTCCCCCGTTTTCCTCGTCGTTCCTGCCACTCCTCCATAGGAGTCTATGCCCTCCAGGCTGCAACGATCCCCATACACAACCGAGTCGAAGTGGTGGGCCGACGGCGCGCGCGCGCGGATCGCTCTCGTCGTGGCGACGCAGCGCAAGCGGGCGGGTCATTACAGAAATGAAATTTCTCCCTTTATGCGTCCGCTTTTGGAAAATTAGCCCCGGGAAAGGGCCGTCGGGGAGGGAAATAAGGGACAGGCAGACTGCATCTCCTCTTCTGAGAGGCAGACGCCCGCCCCCCAGTTGCCTGCCTGGCAAGTAGTCCCGCGGACAGGCCGCAGAGGGAACAGAGGATGGATAGGAACGGGGCGGCGAGAAAAATGAAAAATGAAAGAGCGTGGGCAGTCGTATACTCAGACTGTCTCTGCGACAGAAGCGCCCAATTGTCTGGCAACGCAGAGAGGGAGAGTAGGAGAGGGGAGAAACGAAGCCCGCACCATGCACCGCAGAGTACTGCTGTCGCGTAACTAATGTTCCCAGCCAATAACGCGTCGCGCCGTATATTTCTCTTTCGGTTCTCCTCGTCCACTTCATCCACTTTTAGACCGAGAGATTTGTCGTTGCGTAATACTCAATCTCTGTCTCGGATAACTCTCCTTTTTCTTCTTCTTATCTCCGTCCTACGCTCTTCGATTCCCCACGATTACGTCTTAGCTTTCGGTCCTCCACCCAGTGAGCGAGTTTCATCACAGGTGGCCCGATGTGAGGGGAAAGCGAGCAGGATGCCTCCGTCTTCTAGACCTCGCTACTGCGCCGCCGTCCTCTTTAAACCGGGGCCATTCAGTACCATAAGTGGCTCTATTGTCGGACAGAAGATGGAAATAAAGCCAGTGCCCACGGGGCAAGGGGACGCAGACAGAACTAGGCTGGACCAAACGACTTTCGGACGTTTCAATTTCACCGAGCTCAAAGGGACGAGGCGGCTGGGTACAGAGTGCGCCCTGCACTTTTCACGTGCCAAGTTCTTTCCCCCGCATCGCAATACTACCATCATTTTTTTTCTCTTCTTCTTTCCTTCCGTTTCTCCTGGCCTCTATTGTCCCGACAAAGCCACCGACTGACTCTAAGAAGGAATCTCAAGCACAGAATAGGTAGGCTAATTGCTAGGGTTCATTTGGAGTGCCGTGCTGCCCGCCGTTACAGAAGCGAAACACGAAGGGTATGCGGCGTTCCTCTTATGCTTTCCTTTCGAAGATAACAAAGGAGTGTGTACATCATCCCCCCCCCCCCCCCCCCTATCTCCGCTTTCCCATGCATGTCTACAGAAGCGTGTACATAGCGACATCGACCTGTCTGTCCTTGTGGGGCGCTTCTATATATGTACACGGGAAAGTACTGAAACAAGACAAAGTGTGGTCCCGCTCGATACGACATGCAACGCATGAGCGGTCAAAGTACTGCTGCTCTCGCGTTATATTAACTGAACAGTGCCAAACATGCGGGGACACCGCAGGGCGCCATGTACCTTAGAGTGGCAGCGAAATACGAAATTTTGCAGCAACCCCGAGCTTGCATACTGTTTTGTGAATTGATTCCAGCGGTCACGTCTTGTGTGCGTATTTCATGTTATGCTCGGCGCGCGTGTAAAATGTCGATGTCAGCGTGGCGTCTGACGGCCAAGCTCGTCATCTCTTGACGGAAAAATCGGAGATGCAGCCTTGAAGTGAATTTAATCAGCGTGGCGCACGTTGGGGCGCAAATGCACAATAATAGTTTGAATAGTAAACGAAAACCGTTCCGACTACTGCGTTCTTTAACACTGTTCCCAGTGGAGTAGCCAAGATCAAAGATTAATCTCCGTAAATAGGCACCGTTTGTAGTTTCTGCAGCTTTCAGTGGAGTATCGCTTGGTTTAAGAGGAGCGGTGAAGAAAGGGAAAGGGAAGGGTTGGGGGGGGGGGGCGTAATCTTAAGGGGAAGGGACACCGGGACAAGCAGCGCGGTTTCCTAGCGTGGCCTACGAGTGCTGATTTCAGATCTATATTAATGAAATGCTTTCTCGATTTCCACAGGGACTGCTGCCGTCGCTGGCAGTTTTATCAACCCGGTGCCATTTAATTGTTACATCCTTCCATTGGAGCAGCCAGCACTGCGCCGAGACCACTTTCTTGATGGGGTTCCCAAGTACAGAAAAGCGACTGTCTTCTCGTGTAAACAAGGAGCTGTTTTTTTTTTTTTTTTATCGTGCGTCGCTGGTACTGGTCCTGTAATCCCTCAATTCGAAGTAGCACCGATCTGGAGCTAGAGAATCTACCCGGTAACGAGGCCCTAAGGGAATAAATGCACTTGAGATGGCGAGGTTTCGGAGGTCAAATGAACCCGCGTCTCGCAACCGCAGCGGTGTTCCATACCGGTACCCCTTGCAAGCACAAATTAGCCTGTAGAGGCCTGACTTTATGGTGAACAGGGGTTTAGATAAGGTCGCGGGGAAGGTCGCTGACTCAAAGGTTGTGGCCTCTAGACCTTCGAACCTAAAAACAAAGGAACAGCGATGCGCTTGAATCGTATCAGACTTTCTAACTGCATGCAGCATTGAAAAGGGTCAATAGTTTTCTTAATGATGCGATGCATCAAAGTGACTGTGTCCTCGAATATTCTGCGTGCGTTATAAGGCGAAAAGCGAATAGCTGGCAAAGAATATTGTGTGAACGAGAAAAGTTAATTGGAGGCGTCATCGCATACTCAATAGCTAGAACACCGAAAGTGTATACGACCAATTAGACTGATGGTTTCATTGAAGATCGAAAACAGGCCCTCACGCGCGGTATTTAGATTAGGCGAATTTCGAGCAAAAGGTAGGCATCAAAAGAGGTAAGGAACTCGCGCATACACAATAGAGCACTGCACATGCCTCAATCTGAGGCCCAAGCCCGGCCCGGGCCCGAGACCTGAAGCCCGAGCCCGGTCCAGGCCCCGCGGCTTCAAGCCCGACCCGGCCCAGGCCCGCTAAATTATCCCTCTAGCGAGCCCGGCCCGGCCCGTAAATCCCGGAGTGAAGCCCAGCCCGGGCCCGGCGCGGCCCCTTTCACAGTAACGCTTGAGATTTACTGCTCACTCTGAGCAAGTAGACTGCTACTAGACCGATAAGAAACTGGCCGACAAAGGTTCTGAAACCACAGTTTGGCTTGCAGAAAGTTGGTTCTTTTTAACCCAGAAGGAAGTGATTAAGAGTAGTGCTCGCCAGGCCCGTCCTTTGGACAGTGATCTCGTGTAGGTGCGCAAAGGTAAACTCGGGAAGTTCCGAGAGCCAAATCGAAAGGGCTGCATACGCGCGTAATAGACTACTTTGCATTCCCCCAAGATTTTAATCAGTTATATTTTGCCGCCCGGAAGTATAAACATTAAAGCTGCCTAGCAAGCAGTGGGATGACTTTTTTTTTTAGTGAACGTGATCTCACAGGTTGAACTCATAGCCGAACTGGTCGCCTTTCAGCAGAAACGAAAAGCTAAAAGGCTAAAAAGGTAATTCACGGTGTGTGTTTTGAAGACTATAAGCGTCCTGAACTAATATGTTCTTCCCGAATGCATTTCTAATAGTGCATAGGTATGTTTTGGGATCACGAACGATCAGTGGCCATTTAAGACCGGTTGAATTTTACTTTTACTGGTGGAGCAGAAGATAACGCCCGAACCACGTGATAACTTACAGGGCAAAACACTTGTCATGACAACCAGGCTGAAGAAGCGAGGAGGGATAGACGTGGTTATGAGTTGAGATTTACAAACTCTCGCGAGCTTTTGTGGCTATTTCATTTACGAGACGTTCCGGTCAGCTGATCAAAAAGAAAACCAAACGCGCTTTAGTTCGTGAAATTTCTTAAATGAGAAAAATATAGTTGTAAAATAAAAGCTATGTTTTTGGGGCTTATGGGCCCAAGGGGAGTTAGGCTGTGAGAGACACCGATGCACAGGGCTCCGGATCATTTAGACCACCTTCAACGAGCAATGATACTACAAAGTACATGGCTGTCTTGCTTGCCGCCTAAATAGAAATGCGGCCGCCGAGGATAGGAGCAAACCCTGGTTCCCCGGCTCAGTAATTAAGCGCCTTGACCACTAAGCCACCGCGGCGTGGAAATAAGGAAATAAATAAGTCAATGAATAAAGCTTAGTTTTTTCTCAGCGTGTACTATAAACCATAGCTCATCCGCATCGCTGCTCCAATGCCGCAGTTGTGTACTTCACTCTGCAATAGTGAATGAATAGTCGGACACCAGCCGTTTCTGTACGGACCCAAGCCCGACTTGGGTCCGAAGCTTTAAGCCCGAGCCCGGCCCGGGCCGGCAACTTCAGGCATGGGGCCGGCCGAGGCCCGGCAAAACAGATCATGTCCCGGCGGGCCCGGCCCGGCCCGCGGGCCGGGCCGGGCCCGGGCTTTTGGGCCGGCCCGAGCCCATGCAGTGCACTAATACACAAGCCTTTATTGTATCTGTTCATTTCTAGCCGCTTTCGAATATCTCATATCTCGATTTCGTAAACTACGCGCATGTATTCACAGTTTGGATAAATCTTTACAGTCATATATATCTAGAGCGGTTAATGCTGCTTGAGAAATGCTCGCCGGTGGATGGTGTTGGTGCAGGGGGCCTGTAGTGGTTCATTTGCCGACAGCTGCGGAGGTCTTGGCACATGGGGATGTGGAGGTGAAGGGGGGATTCGTTGCGGCCGTTAGCCGATGCCACGTGAAACCTCCACTCCCAGCCCCCCCCCCCTCTCTCTCTCTCTCTCTCGCTCTTTTTTTTTTTTTCTCCTGTGACATAGAGAGAAACTGAGTGTCGGATAGCTGCGTCGCGGCCATCTGTCGCGCGAGGCATACCGCGGCGATCGAGTCTTTTGTTCCTTGCATCGACAGCGCGTGCCGCTCGTATCTCGGACGGTGCAGAAGCAGCAGTAGGCGGGACCGCATATTGCGGGCCACAAGAGCCGGAAGAAAGGAACGCGTACGACGGCGGCCATCGGCGATGTATCCACCGCGCGTTCGACCGCGACGGGCAGCACCCGCGGGTTGGCCTCATCCCAAGCGGTGGCAGCGGACAGCCTGATTTACGAGCTCGCCATGGCGGCCGACGCCTCTTCCCCGTGGCCGAGCCGCAGGAACGGTCCGTGACGCAGCGTTCGCTTCAAAGGTGGCGCAACGCAGCGCGCACGTCACGGCAAACCGAAAGGTATACTAGACAACACAGCGCCAGGTGAGGACTCCATAGCGCACACATCCAGTACGCCCGGCCGAATGACTGGTGGCCGGCGGTGTGTGTTGTGAAGAGAACAGAAGACGCCCCCTCCTCCCGTTTGCTTCTGCTGTTGCTGCTGTTCCCGTGCAGCTCTCTCTCGGCAACGCCCTTGATTTCTTCATCAGCGGAGCCGAGCAGTCGGTGCGCCGCCCTCCTCTGCTTTCCCGGTTCCAGGAAATGATCCCTGTCTTAGGTCGCCAGCGTGGATAGAGACGTTGACTCTGTCTCGAGTCCGGACCGAACAGACAATGGATTTGTACCGAAGTGAGCGCGTTCAAGAGTGCCCTCCAGAAACGAGTATATCGCTTCGTTTTGGTGCGCTTGATTCATAGACTTTAGACCACAAATTTAGTGTACAATATAACGGGTAGACCTGGGAGAGAACTTGTGAAATGGCATAAACTAGAGGCGAGCTAGTTCTGTTGCTGCGAGCAAAATAAAAGATCATTTCTGCTTGCGATTAAGAGGTTGGATCAACTGATCGACTAGAAAGGAATTTTAATGAGGGAAAGGTGGAGAGGTCGGCCGGTGGTAACATGGCCCTGGCCTGCTACTCCACAACTGACGTAATTAAAGATATATGGGTACAAATTGGTAGAAGGCAAAGATGATTTGGTTTATCTTCTTTGTGCCTGCTGGTCGCTCTGTCTTACGTTATATCTTTTACCATGAACTAGCCCATACAAGAGTATTATCTCGCGTAATGAATCGCGCGGGAACAACCACATACCCCAGATAATTCGTTTGTTGCTGTCTAGCTCCTAGATAGCATAACATTGGCACGCATTTATTGCGCGGTATATGCACGCCGTTAAAAGTTGACACTTAGCTTCAATGCGCTTCGCAATTCGTTTTATTACTATTTTCGTCCCAGACGACTGTGGTTTCAGTTTTTGGTTTCACGTTGTTCTTACGAATGCAAACAGATACAAACTTGGAGCCTCGCATCGACGACGTTTCTTACATCTTGTGATGTTCCTCAGAAGAGATCCGTCTCAAACAATTCATTTTCTGACAGAAACCGCAGAAACGAAATACTCGCTAATAATGACACATTCATAAAATAAATTTGCAAATGAGTAATTAACGGGAAAAAAGCTCCTAGCCAAATTTTTGAATCAGGCAAGAATACGCATATGCATGTATAGGTGCGTCCAGGCTCAAAACAGCAGACACTACAGGATACATTCGCAAAAAGAGTTCACTGTGCTTAACTGTGCTCAACTGGCAGGTAAACAAACGACCAAAACTGACCCGGAGTCGCCTGCTACGCAGCGTTCCATCCCCTTTTGAGCATCTGACAGGCAATGTATGACTCATATACTACCTTAAGCGTTCCTTTCAACCAAGCGTTACGTTACATTTTCTTTAAAAAATAAAACGCTTCGAGAACTTCGGAAGTTTTGGATGCTATGCCAGCACGCGGCGCTGCTGTGACGTCCACACAGCAATTAAGCTATCGTTTTAGCAACAGGTACGCGCCAAATGCTTAACCTCTCGATACCAGCATGCCACGACGCATCCGAACACAGAAAAACGAAGGCGTTCTGCAGCCTTCAAGCTATAGAATCCCCGCAGAATGCATGCAGAAGGCAGCTTTGGCTGGCCCTCTTTCAGTATGCAGCGCCCCCTCCTCTCCAAAGAGGAAAGCTAAACACTACCTGCCACAGTCGTGTGTGTGCTCGCTAAACAGACTCCGCGTAATACACTTCGAGGGCGTGGCTCCGACGACCGCCAGTGTTTCTTCGTCCGAAGGCAAGCCGGCCCCTTCGTCGTCGGACAACACGGCGGCGGTTCGCAAGCGCATTCCTTCCTTCCTTGCGGTGCGCACGTCTTTGTGTATGTATGCTACCATGTGTGCCTGTGCGCGCATCTATGTGTGCGAGTGTGTGCACTCGTGTGCGTGCGTGTGAGCACGCGAAGAGGGTTTTGTCGCGCGGGCGAAATATGCGCGCGCCTTTGTGTACGAGGAGTGCGTAGGTTGTTCTCGACGGCGGCGGCCGCGTTTGCCTTTTGGCTTCGCTGACGGGCGGTCGGCGGGTGTAGAAGCACAGGCGCTCTAGCTCTCAGACCTCACACGAGCTCCGCGGCAGCGTAGCTTCGAAGCGCTGGTTGTCCGGTCTTTCCGCCCGACGCCACTCGCACACAATGAGGCCACAGCGGGCAGTCCGCACGTACATGTGAATGCACGTTGGCATAAGCACTTTACATAGTGGAAGGCGTCACCCGCTGTGTCGCTTTCCATTTGTTTACCTTTTTTATGGTTTTAAATAGATGTCATAAAAGTCAGGCCAGTATTTCGCATCCGAAAGGGCCCGGAGCAACGAGACGCGCGATTTGTAGAAAGGCCTCGTTGCGTGGTTCTTTGGGACGCCGCACCAACGCGTGGACAGTTGCGAATCGATTCGAGGCGACCTGTCTGCTTCGTCGTTCCCGCAATTGAAAATGTCAGTCGAGCCAATGAAGAGAGATCTGCGTGCTGAAAACACACGAAACTACATTACATTGCAAGCAAACCACGAGCGCATGCTTTGGAGTCTGGAGCTAATGAAAACGTTTCGAAAAGTGGACTTGGACTGAAATCTGCGGTACTGTGCGCTAAGCAAGGTACTGTGAGTGTGTGATACATTAGATGCATTCATTTTTTTTTTTATGTAGGCCTCGTGTTTTTTTGGGTTTTTTTTTTTCTGCGTCAGTCCGAGAATCAAGAACCAGTCTACAATGGGAGAACGGGTGGGGAGACTTGCAACATGTCTGGAGTGAACCAGCTGAGGTTTCCGCATTATGGAGAATTAATGTGCCTTCACATAGAGCACTGAACTTTCATTCATTGTACTTTGCTCGCTGCATCGGCAGCTAATGAAGCGAGCCCCACTGGGCTCGCTCTGCTTCGAGAATCGAGGTACTGCCACACCTTTTATTTATTTATTTATTTATTTATTTATTTATTTATTTATTTATTTATTTATTTATTTATTTATTTATTTATTATACCTCAAATGCCCCAGTTGGGGTATTACATGAGGGGTGGGCTTATTACAGGCGTTACGTTATTCTTTCGATGAATGACTTGAAGCGGTCTGGTTGAATGTGGCGAACTGCTTCGGCAGGAAGGTGATTCCAGTCCTTTGCTGTCTGAACGAAAAAAGCGTTCAGATGCGCAGTGGTATGTGCTGATGGCGGGTAGACTGCTTTGCCGTGGTTAAGGCGGTGAGAGGCTCGGTGTGCAGGGACGATGACACAGCTTCCAAGTGTTGAATGGTAAAACTTGTGAAAAAGGCATAGTCTGGCTATTTTACGTCGCGAATCGAGGGATGGAAGATTAGATTGCAACTTCATATTAGTGACACTTGAATGATAGGAGTAGTTCGAATGAATGAATCTTGCTGCACGATTTTGAATGGATTCGAGGGCGAGAGAAAGATTTGACTGATGAGGGTCCCAAACTGCACATGCGTACTCCAATTTGGGACGGACGAGTGTTATGTAGGTAAGCTGTTTTATAGAAGGAGGTGCTAGACGCAGGTTACGGCGCAAAAAACCGAGCACGCGGTTGGCGTCTTTAGTATTCTTAGAAATGTGGGACGCCCAGTTCAGGGAATTAGAAATGGTGACACCAAGGTATTTACAAGATTCAACAGCGGAAATTACGGAGCCAGAGATATAGTAATTTGGTGAAACAAAGGACTGCCTGCGATGAAATGTAATTAACGATGTTTATTAGTGTTTAAAGACATGAGCCATTTGCTGCACCAAGATTCGATGTAGTCCAGGTCTGCTTGCAATATTTCGGGATCGCTGCTGTTAGTGATAGGACGGTAGATTACGCAGTCATCGGCAAACAATCGCATGTTAGAAGTGATACCAGTAGGCAAGTCATTAATGTAGATTAAGAAAAGCAAAGGGCCGAGTACTGTGCCTTGTGGCACACCAGAAACAACAGGGTGCAAGGGGGAGGAGTGTCCATTAGAATGTACGAACTGTTGACGGTTAGTGAGGAAGCTTCGTATCCAATCAAGAATGAGAGGGTTAAGGTTCAGTCGTGAAAGTTTAAGAAAAAGCCGTCTATGGGGAACTTTGTCGAAAGCTTTCTCAAAATCCAAAAATAATGCATCCACTGGTATGTTAATTAACATACCAGTGGATGCATTATTTTGGTTAGTACTAACGTCATTAATGAAGAGAGCTAGTTGAGTGTCACACGACATACCTTTTCGGAAACCGTGCTGACACGGATGAAAGAAATTTACTGATATAAGGAAATTGACGATGTGAGAGTAAATTACATGTTCCATTAACTTCGAACAAATGCTTGTGAGGGATATGGGGCGATAGCTCTTGCATGAAGATGACAAACCTTTTTTTGGTACTACAGCTGATATCGACCGCTCCGGAACCTACTAAAGGCAGCCGTCATCCATCCATCTGTCATACACACACACCAAACGAAATCAGGGGTGTGAACCGGAATCCCAGACCGAGGATAAATTTGCAAAACTCCCATTTATATTGCGCAAAACAGGACTTCAAGAGTGTCTCTTTCAATTTTGATGTGCACTACTCCAACGCACAGCTGTGCAGGAAATAGAGATAAACCATTCAAACAGATTATATTGTTGCGTGACGGCAAGCCGATGGAGACAGAACACGAAGGATGGTGGCATGACTTCATGGCTGAGGGCCTAGCGCGAGCGCTCCTGCCCGCGGCACTGACCGCTTCTAGTTTGTGGCAATAAAAAAAAAACGCAGAAAACCAGGAGTGTTCTTAACGATGACAACATTTATGACCAGGTAGATAGAGGCAGCAATAGGAGAACCCTACAACGCCCATAAACGAGTGACTAAACACCGATTAGATCACACAGCAAGGCATATATCATAAAACCTGCAGACCGATGAAGACAACAGATTCAGTAATGATTCATGCCGTAAATACAATAATATTCTTCACAAGAAGAAAACTGAATGGCATTATAACTAGCGAGCGGAACATACCCAGCATTTCTGGAAAAAAGCATTTTTGAACGAGAAACCGTTTATGAACACAATTTTTTCATATAATGGAAGATATTTCTATAACAATCAACATATCCGCAGATCACCCGACGGCAGTCTAGTATTTTTTTCTTCTGTTAACGTTCTCGCTATCGTCAAGAGGGCGTTCCCCACTGGTTTTCTATGGCACTCTTAACACTTCTATGCGATCGATGGAAAAACTTTAAAAGAAAGATTTTGCTACATATCAGAAGAACCGACCATTACATTCAGTATTTCCATAACAATATCTTACAATTTTCAAATTTGCAGAATTTGTGCCCGAGAATGTTGGACATGTTACAAGATGGAGATTGTTTAACTAAACCTTAAGCCTATTTTTCTCTCCTCGAAGGCTGTGTGGAATGAACAGGCCCGATTTTTCCCCCATCATGGCCAAAGTACATACGTTTCCGGCTCTGCACCCGTCCTCTTATCGTGCCGGCGGAACAATGTGTTCGCGTTGGAGAAATCTCCCGCAAGGCAAGGACGAACATGTCGCGTATTTGTCCTGTGACCATGCGCGGCTGCAGCCAAGAATCAGGTAAACAGATAATAAAACCAAAGTTAGCTCACGGCGATTACACCGGCGTCGGAAGACAAAAATAGCGTAAGCGTACCGACGGGAGCGGCCTCTTCTGATTGAAACGTATTGGGGCTGCGGTTGCTTGCCTGTTGATCACACTACAGCACATCCTAATGTTCGTGCCTTTGTATTCCGTTCATGAACGTGCAACTGTTCAGATAACCTTACCTTATACGGAGCGTGTTGAAAAAGTTCAACTTGGACAGTGCACCCGTGGACAGGCTTCTTTGTAGGGTGATTCAAGGCGCTCTCGTGTTTGTGTGGTGATTATTATTATGGGAGGGGATGGAAGTGGTTGGGGAGTTGATCAAGAGAGGGGTGCACGGCGCTGTTACTGACTGCATTGAAGGGGTCACCGCAGCGGCTTAAACCCGCAGGGATTAAGAGCTTGAAGGGATTAAACCACAGGGATTAAACGGACAGAGGAGAGTAGGGGGTCAGTTGTGTAAGAGGGAAAGGGAATGCAGGAGCTGTTCGCTTTAAAGGGTACTAAATGTGTGAGCACTCACAAAAGGAGAGAGAGAGAGAAAAAAGGCTTGCACTAGTGCGCAGTCTGATATAGACGTACAAACAGCACAGGTATACCTTACCCCGAATAGAGAAACCGCACAGATGCGCTTCCCGCTACACAGGACAGAGCAACAGCGTTTTATTTTGGGCGAAGCTAGCGGAATTCGGTTTGTGAGGTCCGAGAAATACGATGCCCTCCGGCAACCAGAGCAACATCTGCCTATATGGGTCATCGTGAGTATACAATAGAGCCGTATTGAGCTCGCATTGACGCCCCGAGCTAAGTTCACCTGAAGGGCGTACAGCAGTCTCCTTTTTTTTTTTCGAACAATTCCTATAGGATTGTATTGACAGGGTACGCAGCTGAATTGTAAGCAGATGCATTTCGCAAAAATTATGCTACTTATACTATTCACTCGCAGTTTGGATGATAGCAACGGCTTCACAAAGGAAGGAGGCCGGAAGCCTTTTGAGCGCAATTATAAGAAGCTTACCGAGCTGGCTAAACCCATTGAGGCCATATCGTTACCGAGAGGCCTCGATCGCATAAATGGCTTAACTTCTCCGCGTCCTCGCAGTGGCACTCGGCCTGCATTTGCGTGCCCTCGACGAGCCTCCGGTGAGCACTCGATAAAGCTTTTCCGCCGACGAGCACAACGCGAGCCGCGCTCATCTGGTCACGCCGCCGTTACCGCGTTGCGTATCTTCGAATGTTATTATTAAGCCTTTCGACCTGAATCTTGCGGTGCGTCAGCATTAACTGGCTGCTCGATGGGGGCTACAGAGAGAGGAAAAACGGTGTATTTAGCATCAATAACTGGCCAAAGGCATTATTGCAGTACATCTCACCTTGTGATACTCATAGACGTCTAACAGTACTCTTTTTTTAACGTCGCCCCGCCGCGGTGGTGGTGAAAACTTTTATTTGTGGCGCAGTGGTCATGGTGCTCGGCTGCTCGGCCGCGGCGGCCGAATTTCGACGGAGGCGAAATTCTAGAGGCCCGTGCACTGTGCGATGTCAGTGCACGTTAAAGAACCCCAGGTGGTCGAAATTTCCGGAGCCCTCCAATAGGGCGTCCCTCATAGCCTGAGTAGCTTTGGGACGTTAAACCCCAATAAACCAAACCAAACCTTTTTTAACGTCGAGTTTAAAAGGACGCAGTTTGCTGATTATCGGCGGGCTCGCTTGAGCACTCAGCAGCATTTTTTTAATTCACCCTCCCCCATCTCTTTCTCTCTCTCTGTCTCTCTCTCTTGCTTTCTTGTATTCGCTAAAAAAAAATTGCTGAGGCTCAGCTTGGCTAAGCCTGGGGAATGCGAAGCATATTAGTGGCTAGGCTTGGTAATACATGGCTTTCCTTGGCTGAATACTTACAACCACTAGAAGCCTTCGTCGTGGGGGAAGACAACGGCATGGCTACAGCGGAACGCCGACTAACCCCGAGACGCGCGTTGGGTGAGCGCCTGGATTGCCACGGAAGCCGCGTCTGCCTGCCCGGTGGAGCGAGCGTTTCACCTACACCGAGTGTGAACGCGCGTTCGAAATGCGCGGGAATGCGCGGGTGTGACGGCTAGGGGTCCCACGGCGACGGCGCGAGGTGGAGGCCGGCTCTCTCATCCGATGTCACGTGGTGTGACGTCACTGTGTCACGTGGCGTGACGGCTAGGGGTCCCACGGCGACGGCGCGAGGTGGAGGCCGGCTCTCTCATCCGATGTTACGTGGTGTGACGTCACTGTGTCACGTGGCGTGACGGCTAGGGGTCCCACGGCGACGGCGCGAGGTGGAGGCCGGCTCTCTCATCCGATGTCACGTTGTGACGTCACGGTGTCGCGTGGTGTGACGTCACGGTGCCACGTGGGGGTCCCACGGCGACGGCGTGAGTGGTAGCTCTAGCAATATGCTTCGCATAAAAATTCGCTGTGGCTTAGCTTGGTTAAGCCCGGTAATTGCGAAAGCAATATCCGTACCTACGCCATGGTTCAGCGGGTAGTGTAGCTGGTGGTGGTGCTTTGGTTAGACTTGTGGTTGTCAGCATGCTGCCGACGGCAACGTTTCTCGCCCGGCCCAGGCAGGTTCCGAGAACTGCTAACTGCTCCGGCCTTCGGACAGCACACACTTCCACAGATTTATGGCCCGAGGGAAGCAGACCTCGACCCCGACGAAAACACACCGCGCCTGCAAAGGGACATCAGCATTTCAGTGCCACGGGCTCTTCGTGGAAAAGAGGGGACCCCGCGACGCCTCCCGCACTCCGAAGGGAAGAGGGGAAACCTCATACGACCGGGGAGGGAAGAAACGGACCGAGTCGACACAGAGGGACGGCGCCAGGGGGAGACAGAAAAGGAGAGTCGACAGAGTGCGGACGCGGCGAGTGCAGCTCAGTTCGCACGGCGCGATCTCCAGTGAAAGCGTTGACTGGCATCCCTGTAAATATTCTAAAGCGACCTCAATAAACCAGTTTTAACCATCCACTGAGTGTCCGCTAACATGGTGATGCATCGGTTATACAATCCAATCCAATGTAATGCAATCTAATCTAATCTAATGCAATCTAATGTAATCTAATTTAATCCAATCTAATCTAACCCAATGCAATCTAATCTAAGGCCGCCGGTGGTGGCACCGCCACTACTCGCAGTCGGCGCGAGATGGTCGCCCAGCTCTTCGGCGTGACGTCACACAGAGGTCATGCGAAAGGTCATTCCACGTGCACCGCCGTCGCACGGCAAAGGCTTGAAAGTGCAAGTAGTAAAGCTTTCGCTTTAAAAAGAGGGGGAGGAGGGGGGGGAGGGCGAGGCGAAGGCGATGGTCAGTCGATTTATAGGCAGGTTGAGTGCGGTCACGCCAGCACTGTACTACTTGATTGCTGGATTTTTCGGGCTTCCGCTTTACCTGTTTGCATGGTCCATTTACTATGTACTCCGTGCGCGGAGTATCTTCGCGTATATTCTAAACAGAAAAGAGTTAAAAGGAAGTAAGCTGTTCTCTAGCATTCTCCCTTTTATAGAAGGGAATGCGCTAGAGGACAACTTTACTACCTTTTTGCTCCCACAGAGGTGTATTCGGGTTTTAAGTGTACATGCGTGCGAGGATATACGGACAACCCCAGCCACGCATCTTGTGCAGATCGTGCCCCTACCACGTGGATGTATAATTATCCCATTAGGTACAAACATCGTAATTTCATGTATCATAGACGTTTCGCAAGTATTCCTTGCTTTCATCTGCTTTTCGTTTCGGACGCAGACATACAGCATGTTTATGTTTTGATACCAGTGATGCTTAGCAGCCAGCCGCGCGCCATTGGTTTTGCTCCGCCGTTCAGGAACAGTGGTTTGAAAAAGGAAATGTGTATATATTATATGACCCTCGATACCCATATAGAAAAACGAAAAATTGTAACACGATTACGCGTCTCGTGTAAATCGCGAAATTTAGCGACAGCTAGAATATACCTTTGAATAGTTTTTCTTCTTTTTTAAATCTCTGCGGTTTTCAGATCTAAACTAATCCCCTCCTTCGCAATACGGTCCAGAAGTCGATCCATTGTAAGACTTCTACCGCACCTTTCCTTATCACTACGAATAAGTTGTGACCCCTAAGTGACCACGGGCAAGCTTTCGCGCCGGTTTCGGCGCAAGTCGCAGATACAGCTCTCACTGTAAAATGCGCATGCGGAATAAAATCGATCAGCGCACAGGGAACTTTGCAGAAGTATACGTACAATATTCTCGCCGCCAGCATGCACAGCTCACGGGGCAATATTGTATATCCAATGCTTTCATGAGAACCAGAACAGCTATTCCAGTTCGAGGCATCAGAAACTCGCCGTCTACGGAAAAAAGTCCTACGGCGCTGTCACAATACTTTCCTGATGTCCGCATTGCATTGGTCACGGACCCATGCGAAGCTTTCGCTTTGAGGGAACTTTCAACTCCGCTCAGATCAACGTAGTTTTCCTCTTTAGAATAACCAGTCTTTCGCATCTGTATACTGCGCTTACCATCCATACGCTCTCCGTCTTTACAGTCGCCGTGGTGGCTCAGTGGTTATGGAGCTCGACTGCTGGGCCGAAAGACGCGGGTTCGATCCCAGCCGCGGCAGCGCAATTTCGATGGAGGCGATATTCTAGAGGCCCGTGCACTGCGCGATGTCAGTGCACGTTAAAGAACCCCAGGTGGTCGAAATTTCCGGAGCCCTCCACTACGGTGTCCCTCAAAGCCTGAGTCGCTTTAGGACGTTAAACCTCATAAACTAAACTAAGCTATCCGTCATTCTTCAGTTCCCTCCTTGTAATAGACGAGCCCTTGACATGACTGGTTACCGCTGCAGGAGATTAATCTCGTTGCTCATGAGTGAGATAATGTATCTAACGAACACTTGGAACACGGCACGACGATGTTGCATGAGCAGGCTTTACCGCGGATACGTGATCACTACACCCGTTGCTGAAATACCGCAGACGGTGGATGCACAGCCATCGTTGACTCTATCAGGCGCTAGCAGTGGCGCAATGACCAGTGAGAAGCATGCCTCATGGAAATGAAGGGAAAAAAATTGCTAACGAACGATTGAGTGCACTGTGTTCCGACTTTCCTCCATAGAAACGCGGAGGCCGTTCACCTGGCTATAGCTACAGCTTTGCTCAAGCGAGTGCACCCGGGAGAGGCTGCGAAATTTGCGGGATACGGCATTGCAAAAGTCGGGGTTATAGCGAGAATTTAATGGGCAGAGGTTGCGGACTCGCGTGTCCTGTAGCGCACGTGCTGCGACACAGCTCCGGCGAGTGGCCAGCGCGCTTGTCGTTAAACTCGGCGAGCCAAAGACCTTCCGCCGGTTGTAAAGCGGCCGCACGTGCTATTCCCAGATAAGGCGGTAAATCTGCGGCCAGAGCATGCGGCCTGCGCAACAGCAGCGAGGCGTGCTTTGCAGCGGTTCTGTGTACCACGCTCCGCTGCCCGCCACAATTGACTTACGGCACGGGCCGAAACACATTTTCACTTTGAAGCAACACCGCCGCGTGACAGGCGCAACGACCCCCTGCGGATTATCTGTCCGCTGATCACTCTGTTGCTCTCGTTACGAGGCTGCCAATGGACGGCGAATCGCGGCTCATCCGAGAGCTGTGCAAGCGCACAGTATCCGATGTAATGGGCAGGGCGACTGTGGTGCTGATGTTATTAAGACACGCGCATGAGTGATACGGTTTGTTATACCTTGTGTATTAGTGTTAAAGCACTGCTCCAGACATACAGGGTCAATCACACTTACAGGGAACACGGCTCCCCGTGACCTCGTACCTGCAGAGTGCCATTGCATCTAATCCGTTCATGAATCAATGCAGAGTGGCGCAAGAGAAGAGGACTGAGGCAGAACCGAAAACTTAGCGAGTTGGTGAACGTTCAACATTATGTACAGCGCTAAAAACTATGACAGGGGAAGAAACACGCAAACAAACAAGCGCAAACAACAAGAAGAGGGACCTCGACGTGGTGCTTCGTGTCAATTGCCCCTTTGCACGGGTTTGCTAGCAGCTTGGTCGCAGCAGTGCTCAGCGTGTGCGCAGCCACGCGGAAGCGTGTTCCCTCTAAGTGTGACTGACCCTGTACCAACCGCGAGCAAGTATATCCTATTTCGCGTAATATAGACTATACAGTGATTTGGTAGAGATGCTCTTTCCGCAGCCGTTGCATCGTTCTGTGTACTATGGCCTCATGGGCCCTGATGTGTTAAAGTGCGTGTGTAAGATTCGGCTTCCTCCTTGTACCAAAACGTTTTTCTATAAATTACATACCGAGGCTCTCCCTGTTAAAACGTGGCTCTATAGGAAGAGCATTTTTGTATCTTCCGTTGACTGGTTGTCTGCGCAATGTACCTGAAACTTGAACACAGCTCTATCAACTGCAAGGATGCGATTTCGTTTTGGGATGTGCTGCAGAGGACGCTAAAGAAGGACTTTGATTCAAATTCCTACAGTGTACGTTACCTTGTGGCCACTCAACATGAATACCTATGACATGTTTTTCCTCATTGGGATACATACATAGCCTGTGGAAAAGCGCATGTTAGACCGCAACGCTGGATCCTTGTTTCAACCGGAAGTCATTTCAACCGTTGATGCTCCAGGTAAGGGACAATTATGACGAAAGAGACTTTTGACCACACTGGTTTCCGTTGTTGATATGATGTCTATCAAGAAGAGGGGTGCTTCTCACTGATGCCAGTGTAGTGATCACCGATTTAATACTAATAACGTTACTCTTTCATGCTGTCTCTACACCAGTTGCTACATCATACTGTCACTTCCAGCTCTCAGCCGTGAGGCATCAGAGCACAGCCAGCAATAAGGAAAAAAAAAGTGTTATTTCTTTGAATTGGATGCGACGGCCATGTCGTCTTAGATGAGTAGGATGCCTAAGTAATTAAACAGTGGCCTGTAGCCGACCGTCCATGGGCATGCGTGATTTCAGTAGAGGAAAACAACAACCACCAATTCTGTTATCAACACGCTTTGGCACCGAAGTATCTTGTACCAACGAACAGGCGCTGGTCGAGCGCAGTACAAGCATAAGCATTTCACGCTTAGTTATGCTATCGGCAAGCTGAAAGCTGTAATCTTTTTGCTTCTGAAACAAATGTCCCTTTTCCAGGACTCGCATGCATTCTCTCTTCAAGGCTTCGTGATTAAAGCTCCTCACTGCGCTGCCTATAGCGCCATAAGCAATCAAGCACACTTCGGTCATAGAATACAGCAGATTCGATGTACTTGAAATTATGTAGAAATAATTCTTTACTCGATGCTCGATACAAAAATGAAGTGTCCCCGGCAAAATCTGTAAACATTATCGGGAATTCGGGGCGGTGCCTAGTCAGTGCCGCTAAGCATAGCGGCCTATCACGTTCTGTTCTGCACCAACTCGGTCATTTCCTCGCTTTCTTTCGTCCCCGATGATGTGAACGCGCTATATTTTAGTGTTCAAAGTTAGTCGTCACGTGGTGGCCGCCAAGAGAACTATAAGCGCTTAATTGTCCCGAATTACAAGTAATGGTACACACTAGGGAGAACACCAGGAGGCGCCACTGAAATCTTTGTAACGGCAGTCGCGATCATTTTCCACATTGGCCACAAACTAATACTCACAATATGGACGCGCATAAGTGGCACCTGTAAGTGCATACGGCTTATTATCCACGAGACCAGCGCAGAACGAAACGTCCGCAAGAAACGACACAAACACGCACCGCCAAAGACGCGTCAGCAATCGTCACGTCCCGGGCACGCTGCAGCAAAGCGCCTTGTTGCTCCCAGTGGCCCGCACGTGACTGGGCGCCGAGCGCTATCAAGTTTTATGATATGTGCGGGCCACCCAGAGGCGCACCAGCAATCCTTTCTGGCTCCGCGCGCCCGCAGGTCACCGCGCGGCGTGTGCTGGTGCGCAACGAAGCGGTTGCGCGCCCGGAGCCCCCGTAGAACAAAGGAGGGCGTTCCGATACGCGCAGCTCACGACAATGGCGGGGCGGCTCAGGTTCACATTTTAACTGGCGCCGTAAAACGGCGCCACGGTGCCCGACTGTGAGCGTAGAGGTAGAGACAGATTCCGAGCGGTCCGGAGAAAAAAAGGCTCTTTTGTCGAGAGCAAGTAGACATAGCGGCTGCTTTTAGTGTCTCGGAAGGCGAGTATTACTACTGAGCCCCTCTTCTATTCGGTTCCCTTTTTGTTGTTGTTGTTTCAGTCCGCGCTGAACTCTGAAGTAATGCAGACGCTTTGATAACTGCTCGCGTCGCTGTAGTTGAACCTCTCTGTGCTGTCGCCTGTATTTTAAACATAAGAAAAGCTTCCAGCAGCTGATCGTTTTCACTTCCGTTTAGGTGAGCCGGCAGCCTATGTAAGCTTAAAACAAATATTTATGCGTTGTTGGCTTCGTCAGCTAAACTCAATAGACGCCACATCATTACGCATTAGAGAACACAGTAAACCCGTCAGATTTCCAAACAGTACAACACGGTCAACAAAAGCGACACACGCGTGAGCTTTCAGTCGATTCACGTTTTGAATGAGGCTCTGGCGTGTCTGCATTAGCGTCTCGTTCTTCAACACGCTCTCTCTTGGAATCACGATCTTGCTTGATTTTTTTTGTTTACAATGCCACTCTGTCTCACATACAGCCTTCCTCTCCGACGGGAAAAGCGATGTTCGGCAGACAGGCCCTGTGTATGAGTCACTCTCCGTTTTCGTCGATTTGTTGCCGGGCTGTTTCAATATCTATGCCACGCAAAACTGGCCGCACAAATATAAGAAATCAATTCTTTTAGGATTCCTGAGGCTTTATTAGACTAATGCTAATTATATGATCCTCAGGGAGTGCGAGAAGTATATTTACAGGATAGGTTATGGGTCTCATAAGACGCTGGAGTGACTAAAAAAAATAATAATAATGCGATCAGGACGACGAACCCTTAAGGGCTCACATCCGCACGCGAACTTCGTATGAAAGTCTCACCACGACAAGAGCAGTTTCCGAAAACGAAACGTTGCTTTGCATGACGGCTCGCGTAGCCCGCCTAGTGTGACAGAGGGTCGTAAAGCGTCTCTCTGAGCGACCGTTTCATTCTAATATGCCGCGACCGTATCCACTCACACAGTACTCGTTCTGCTCCGGGTCATAGGGCCCGAGACACAGAGAACCACGTGGATACAGCCATAGAGGCGCGAGACGACCTGATCGAGCTGAGCAGACCAGACGAACGCAAACAAACTGGATAGCATGCCTCTGTACACTATAACCCGTCTCCGTAGGACAAACAGCAACCATCGCCGCAGCAAAGAAGGAAAGAGTTTATGCGGACAAAACAAGGCCTCAACAACTCGCAGATATCCGGCTAAAAATGGCACTCAAAACAAAATAAACAAAAGTAGACGAAGATCGAAGCGACGAACACATAAAGTTCGGCGGACCAGGCGGGTTCACAAAAACAAAGCGTAACACGAAGACGGCGCGAGGGGGGCATCGGAGCGCTACGAGACGGCCGATGCCGTGTGAGTAAAAGTGGCAGTAACAGTAAAGAGACGCGCGCCCGTTTCGGTCGGCGGAGCGTGTCTATCAAATGCGTTTCCTTGTAAAATACGAGGGATAATAATAATGGTAATGGCCTCAAACGAACGCTCCTCGAGAAAGAAAGAAAGAAAGAGACGATCCATGGAAACGGCAAAAACAACGACTCGCTGCAAGGAGAGGATAAACGAGAGAGAGAGATATAGCGGGGTGAGAGTAAGAGAAAGAGAGAGAGACAGTCTATGGCGTGTTTGTGTGTGAGAGAGATAAGGAGCATTGGTTTTTGAGCAAGCGCTGGTGTACTTAACTGTGACGTCAGTATAATAAAACAGCAGCGATCGCGCAGGCTTGGCTCGTGTGATTTTTTTTCCTTGCCTACATGCATCTCTCTCTCTCTCTCTCTCTCTCACACACACACACACACACACATCGCTTTGAGAAAAAGAGCAGAGGAGAAGGGCCACGGACGGTCGGCGTAGATATATACAAATGCATGTTGTTGGCCGTGCTTGGTCGGTGGGATGTTTTGGCCATAACCGCGGCCAGAAGCGCGACAAGCTATATATATATATAGATATAAAAAGAAACGAAGAGTGAGAAAAGGAGCTTCTGGAAGTGAGCAAAACGACAAGCGTTATTTTACAGCCCTGTAAGAGAAGGAGAGAGCGCAAACATGAAAGCCTCTCGGGAGGCATCAAAGACGCCTGTCGCCCAATGCTTCCGATGAAATGTGCCCGAAGGGGTCAACGCTTTGGCCGCCCCCGCCTTTTGAATGACGCCCGCGGATGGCGTTCGGCGCTGAATAGGCACATGCGTTTGTAGTGCGCGCCATCTAGCTGAAATTTTGCGAAATCCACGCCCACTTCGGAGTCATGCATGAGCCATGAATACTGCAAACCGTCACTGCGATCCTACATCGATGGTGTTGACCAGAGCGTCGCTTGTGTCGAGGTTTGGAAATTGAGGTATTCTGTTCAGGCTTCAGTAAATCAGCATCATACCCATAAATTCGTAAAACAGTCTGTTGCCTCCCGAGTTGAGCTTCGTTTGGTTGATTCCGGGCGTATACAAGCCATACTGCATGCAAATCACAGATTCTTCATTCACAAATATCATACGTAAACTTAAACGCCCTTATTAAATGCATTCTGACTAAACTTCCTCTCATGCGCCACGGATGAGTTTCAGGGGCCTTTTTGCTTTACTTGGGAATGAATTTCCTGGCGACAACGCATTTTGGTTTCATATTGTTCTGTCAGTTTACTGAGTGCGAGTGCGTATAGGTTATAATGCTGAGTGAGAACTCATTATGCGAGACTAACATGACTGCCTTATTACACAGTAGAATGTATGCGGCATATACATGCGAAGTCACCACAGCGGACGTTACTATGTGTGCGTTCTCATGAGATCTTCGTCTTTACTGGGCCGGTTCCTCGTCTTTGCTCGAGAACAGGTGACCACAAAAGTTTTCGCAACACGAAAGTTGCAGCAAAGCTTTATTGCTGGACAACCTAAGCATGCAGCCACAAACTGAAGTGTGTGCTTTAAACTTTCCTCCACGAACTACACAATACACCACTTGCTTGGCTTCGACTCTGGTAAGCGGTAAACTACGCGCTCGTTCCTGGCTCACGCGTCGTCGTCGTTGGTGGCGTAACCGGCAGAGCTATAGCAAAGCGAAGAGCACGGCACACCTGCAGAAACAGAGCAAAGCGACCAGTATGGCGAACCGGCAAAGATATAGCAAATAGAAGAGCACGGCGAACCGGCAAAACTAAAGCAAAGTGAAGAGTACGGCGAAGGATGAACTTAGGGCGACAACGAAGGGGGGAAGAAATTGTGTTTTTTTTTCTTTTTTTTTTTTTGGGGGGGGGGGGGGGGGCGAAATGGCGCAGTTACTGTCTTACTTCTCGGTGGACGCCTCAGCCGCGCCTCCAGCAGGGATCAAGAGGAAGAAATGGGCTTGGGCAGGGCATGTAATGCGGAGGCAAGATAACCGCTGGCCCTTAAGGGTAACGGAGTGGATTCTAAGAGAAGGCAAGCGTAGGAGGGGGCGG